>NW_015647626.1:108593-158640 GCF_001515625.1 Sinocyclocheilus rhinocerous | reverse complement strand
TGATATATATATATATATATATATATATATATATATATACACACACACAGTGGAGATCAAAATTAGAGAACAACCTATAATTTCCTAAATTTCAAGGTCACTGCTTAGTCCTGTTTGAAGTTATCCTAACAGGAGTAGAAGGGCAGTTTTTTAAGCACATGTCATAAATTAATTGTATTGTGAAGCACAGTATATAAGATATTTGAAAAGGAACTCTGATCAAAATTAGAGAACACTTACAGATACCTACAAGCATTATTGGTGTTAGTCTGGCCCCTGATGCTCATTTCCTTAATTATATGACAAACCCTATTGTGACGAGTGGGGCGGGGCCGAGAGCCGTGGGAGCGGAGCGAGGCCGGTGGAGTAAATGATAATGAGCGTCACCTGCGCCACTCACCGGTCTCGAGTCCCACGGAGGAGGTCCAGAAGGATAAAAGGAGGAGTAACGACAGTGAAGGAGGAGAGAGGACCAGGCCTGGACTATTTATGTTGTTGTTGTTTTTTTATGTTTATGTTGCGGCAGTCGTCCATGAGGGGCTGCCGCTTATACTTTCGTTTTGTGTTTGTTCATTTGATTATTAAAGTTTTATGTTTTAATGTTCGCTGGTTCCCGCCTCCTCCTTCCCGATCTACGAACGGTGTTACACCTATTTAACTGGCAGCATTCCTCTAATTTTCACTGAGATTGCAAGATGGCAGGCTGCTCTAAGGTGACTGAAACCCTCTGACAGCAGGTTGTGCAGATGACAAGATTGTTTCAGCCACTGCAAGAGAAGCTGGTCATTCCAAATCTGATTTCTCGAAAATTGCAGGTTTACAATGACACTAATTCATTCAAGTCCCCTGAAAAGGCTGGCCGTCCACGTAACACAAATGCAGGAGAAGACAGGATATTGCAGACTCTCAATGGGGAATCGGTTCAACACTGCAGCTGGAATTGCTTGCCAGTTCAGTGCTGATCAGGGTAAGGATCTGTCTCTGCATGTTTAAAAGAAGTCAGACTGAAAGCGCACTCTGCAGTCAGAGAGCCTCTCATCAGCAGAAAGGATCAAAAGGCTAGACTTACCTTTGCTGAGGAGAATGTTGTACAGAGAGAGGAGAACTGGTCCACAGTTCACTTTAGTGATGAGAGCAAGTTTAATTTATTTGGAATAATGAAATGGCCCGCCCAGAGTCCTGATTTTAACCCGTTTGAAAATCTCTGGAAAATCCTTGGTAACAAAGTTATGGCTAAGAAACCCACTACAGTGACCAAACTATGGAAGAGAGTGGAAGAAGAGTGGACTAAGATCACACCGGCGCAGTGTGAGAAACCAGTGATGTCCTGCGGCCGCAGATGTGCTGAAGTCACTCAAAGCAGGGGCCTCTACAATTCCTACTAATTTCTGACAGCTGTAACCCTCCAAAATTGTAGTTGTAATCTTCTTTCGTGCTACAGTGGTTACTGGTATTTTGATCACTGTGCTTTCCACAAAATAAAGGTTTTTGTTGAAATGCCTTGGATATTTTGTCAAACATGTTAGTAGAACAGTGGTATACCGACAGCTAATATTCCTTCAAATTTTGAGTGATGAAGATTAACAATATTTCAGAAAAAAATCAAGTATTTATAGATTGTTCTCTAATTTTGATCTCCACTGTGTGTGTATGTATGTATATATAATAATTAATCATAATAATTCATTACATTTACATAGCGCTTTTCTAGGCACTCAAAGCGCTTTACATTGTCAGGGGGTATCTCCTCATCCACCACCAGTGTGCAGCATCCACCTGGATGACCAAAATGCTCAAAATGTTCTACTAACAGCAGATGTGCTGAAGTCACTCAAAGCATATATATATATATATATATATATATATGTGTGTGTGTGTATATATATATAATTTATTTCTATAATTTATAAACATACATTTTATTTATTTTATTTAAAACTATTTGTAAAAATCTTTTAAAAAAATACGAAAAAACAAAAAATATTTTTGTACTATTTACTTCATTCTAATTGATTTTATTCTAATTATTTATTTTACATTTTTCTATTTACTTAAATTATAATATTTATCTTTAATCTGTTTTGTGTTAATTTCATTCTATTTTTTAAATATTTTAATCCCATAATAATTTGCATAATTTTTTTTTAATTCATTAAATTATTTATTTAAAAGTGTATTTTAATCTTTTTCTGTTGTCAATGACTCCTCCTTTGTTTCTGTTTGACCTGAACCTACAGTGGCCAACTGAAGTTACATCAATCACTAAGCAGGAGGACCTGACTGCCAGCTCTCAGTTGATGGGTCTGCTGGCTGTGCTTGTGGCCTGCTTCTCCAGCGGATTTGCTGGCGTGTATTTTGAAAAGATCCTCAAAGAGAGCAAGCAGAGTGTCTGGGTCCGCAATATTCAGCTAGGTCAGCAGATTTCTTTAAAAAAAAAATATGTACCTAGAAACTGCCCAGCAAACTATTTTTGTCCTTAAAAGAAACAAAAATGCATTTTGGTTTTGGTAGCTGTTGTTTACAAGTTTCTGCTTCAGGTTTCAGGAAATGTGTTCGCTTTTGAGCCACACTTGTTCCATCTCTCTTCTCAGGTTTATTTGGATTGATTTTTGGACTTGGGGGAGTGTTTGTGTATGATGGAGAAAGAGTGCGGCAGAATGGACTCTTTCAAGGCTACAACGGTCTGACGTGTACTGTGGTGGCTCTTCAGGTACATTATACATATGTACAGACCTGCATGTCTCGTTGTTTGTTATTTGTGTAAAATATGCTCCACATACTTCCTGCAGGCTTTGGGTGGGTTAGTCATTGCAGCTGTCATCACATATGCAGATAACATCCTGAAGGGCTTTGCAACATCCATCTCAATCATTCTATCCACCCTCATTTCTTATTTCTTGTTGGAAGATTTTGACCCTACAAGGTAAGGCAGTTGCTACAAAACTCATACATTGTATTTGGGTCTTTCTCTGGAAACTGTGCCATGTGTGTCCCTTACTACTGGTCAAATTCACAAGATGCTGAATATTCATGTGAATTATCAAATCGTATGCACAGTACAAGCATATTTGACTTCAGCGTGTATGTGGCTAAAGGTCATCCCACCCTAAACTCACACAAATGGTTGTGTCAGCGTTCCTGTGTTGAACTGGTCGGGATGGGCCAACAAACAGAGCAGTCTTTTTATTGCCTCTTTGCCCTCTGAGGCAAATAAATTCACATTTATTCATTAAGCAAATGATTTTATCTAAAGAGATGCAGAGTATGTTTGTGTAGATCCACACACAAGTGTTTATTTTGTACTGTCTTACAACATCTTTGTTTGTTAAATGTGTCTCCTAACTTGAGTACAAAAATTGTCAATTTACATTTGTGTCATTTTACATTTAAATTAAGCCAGAACACATTATCATTTCCTTTGAACAAGCCATCAAACAGTCCATTTATACCAGGTGTGTCAAAGACATGGCGTGGATCTGCAGAAAAACAAATTAAGCATTCGTGTTCATTCATTATGCTGGTTTGATATATTCATAATAGTCCATTTTTAGCTACAGCAGAGCAGATACACTTTAATTTATTGTATTGTATGTTATAGCTTGCAGTGGTAGGACGTTTCTTTTCATTACACAAACAATATTTGCGCTTCTCGTCGAAACTGGATCTGTGGGTGACACAGCTGTCTCAGAGAAACACACTGACAAGATGAAGGGTTTTTAAGGGAAAGTATTAACAGTAGAAAAGTGAATTTCACACTTTACACCGTTACATTTGCACAGCACTAAATAAAGCCTTCAAGTTTTTTTGTTGTACTACTATCATTCCACTACTCTGCATCTTGTGTTTTTAACACGTTCACACATATTTTAATATTCCACTGCGCTGTTTTTTCCATTTTATTTTTATATGTAAACATGCACTAGGTGAACATGTTGCGTTTGCGTCTTGCGTATTTTGCATCTTGCATGTAACACATATATATATATATATATAAAGCATTATAAAAATGAGGCACTCAGTTTAAGGTTTTGACCTTCGTTTTCAAACACCCTGAGGGGCTGTTCAAACAGAAAGCGTTTTTGCACTCCGATATGCTACTTTTCCATTGTTTATATTTAAACATGCAAATGCAAGTCAAAAATGTTAAAAGACGTTTTAAAGGGGTCATATGATGCTTTTTTTAAAGATCATTATTTTGTGTATTTGGTGTAACAGAATATGTTGACATGCTTTAATGTTCAAAAAACACATTATTTTTCAAATACTGTACATTATTGTAGGTCCTCTATGCCCCGCCTCTCTCAAGCGCTTCACAATTCGGACTTTTTTTCACAGAATTGTGAGATAAAAACTCGCAATTGCGAGTTATAAAGTCAGAATTGTGAGATATAAACTCGCAATTCTGAGAACATATCAGTATTTTTTCCTCCCTCAAAATTGGACTTTAACTCACAATTGCGCCAAATAATTTCAGCCTGAGATGTGAAAATACGATTTCTTGACAGTTCGGCAATAACCTTTTCAAATGAAATTATTCAAAAAGTCCTGAAATTTTCTGGCATAAATGGCACCGTTTCTTGGGAATGACTCACTTATGGAACTTGAGGAAAATGAAGCTGTTTTTTTCTTTTGTAGTGTGTTTTTCCTGGGTGCCATGCTGGTTATCGCTGCTACGTTTCTCTACGGGTATGAGAGCACACCTGCGGTCAACCCTGCTAAAGTATAGAAGACTGGACACGAGATGAGAAACAACCCAAATCATCAGTGTCTGCTAAGATGCTGTACTTCAGGACAAGTGAACCAGTGATATTGTAAGGATGCTATTAGAAAGTAGCACAGAAACAAACGCTCAACCATCCAAAACTTGAATCGTCTTCTTTATCATTTCATGATTATCTGCACACTAACATTAAAAATGTAGAGTTATGAAACCCAAAGTGCTTCAGACCTTTTAGGTTTTAGGACTGTTTGTTGCTTTTAGCAACAGGACTTTAAGGAATTCATTTGAAAAGTGTTTACATATCATAAGGGGATCTCTGTGACAGAGCCTTATAAATTCCATTTGCTACAGTTTTCATATTTATTTTCTGTGCCATACAATGGCGTATTAACAAACGGGATTGTTTTACTTTTATGTATGCTTTGAGAAGCATCATTTTCTCAAAGCCAATAACAAGTGTTTCTAAAATGTCTTCCGGTCAAAGACTGGTAATAAAAACAAGTTGAATCTCAAACGTTTGTCCATTAGGAGTAATGACTGCATTTTGATTGGTGGAATAATTGTGGGGAAAATGTTGAGCTGGTGCTAAAGAGATCAGACTCCTGCAAGATGCTCAGTGCACTTTTATTAGTCCTTGAATGAACTTGAGTGAACTGTGAGACCTTGTTGCTCTTAGCTGGGGGTTTCAGTGGAAATCTATATGTTGCATCACAGTTTGTTTTATGCAAAAACGACTTGCATGCAAGAAGGGAGATGAAAAATCAGTTTCCCCCCAACTGGGTCTTTCTCGCCCGTAATGCAATGCTATGAAACTTTTCCACAGTAAACTCAGTCTCTTCCATTGCATAGACTCGTTTTGCAGTGGGAAGGCATGTGGATATGAAAGAAAGTGTGTTTTTTTTAGCAACATTTTTATTCCTCATTTCTGCACATCCTGTGCTATGAAATGTTGAAATCTTGAAGTGAAACCACTTATTTTCTGCTGGCGTTCATGCATTTTCAGATACCGAGTTCATATGTTGTATCAATGTATCTTTATTTAGATTATCATCTTGAGGAGGAATATGGCTTTGACAGAGATACAGAAGATGTAACTGAGAAATGATAGAGGGAGATGAAATGAGGTATTTATCATATTACAGAGAAGGAACCCCATATGATGTATTCTACCTTCGTCTAGATCAGTGCTCCAAGCTTTAGACGTACTGCATGCATCTCAACTTCCAACAAAACTTTCCTTTGAAAGTGATTTTAGGCGAAGCATCAGGCATGAATAAATGCTCTGTTAGATTTAAGAGTTAGTCATTATTATTTTCTGTTATATGTCCAGACTGGATATCACCTCTTCATTTCCAACCAGTCCAATTCAGTGCATAATAAAACAATACAATTCACTAAATTAAAAGCATGCAAATAATGAATAAAACTATGTATTAGTAAATTTAGCAGTTTCTTATGAAAGCATCAGCCACACACTTAATACTGTATTCATGTTGGTTTGTTGGTCCCTCCACAGAACAGTTTACTCCAGAGAAAGATGACAGAACCCACGGTTTAAAATTAATTTTAATAAAAAAAATTTTTTTTTTTTTTACATTACATTTTTTTAGAGCTTACTTTCTAAAAAACGTACTATCATCTGTTAGCTTTATATAAATCTTTATTTAGATATTAATTTGCTTTGCATGCCAAGACTGCAATTTATTTTATTATAGTATTTTTTTATTTTTGTTATAGTTCCATTTTTTTTTTGTATTTAAAAAAGCCCTGTATGTAATTTTTGTGACACTTTATTAGCAAAAGCATTCTTTTGAAAGACCAAAAACTGTAGCAATAAGGGATTTAATTTTACATAGACAAAAGTTTTGTCCAGTTTTCATATAAAGTCAGTAATTGTGTAATCAAAAGCAACCTATTTGACAATTTTGTTTGTAATATTGGCTAAGTGCTACATTAAGCGCCACTGACTTAGAAGAGATAGTTCAGCCAAAAATGAAAATTCTGTCATCATTTACTCACCTTCATGTTATTCCAAACCTGTATGACTTCCGTTGTTCTGTAAAACACAAAAGAAGATATTTTGAAGAATTTTTTCTTTTTTTTTTTGGTACATAAAAAGAAAGTCACTGAGGTGCAATGTTGTTTTAAACCCTGCTAACATTCACTGCATGGACTAAAACAGTAGAAGCATTTTTCAAAATATCTTCTGTGTCCCACACAAGAAAAAAAGTCATGCAGATTTGGAACGACACAAAGATGGGTAAATAAGGAAAGAATTTTCATTTTCAGGTTTCCTTTTTATCCCTTGAAAGGCAAACCTGACATTTGTAATGGAAACTCAATTTCCTCTGTGTCATAATTACCCAAGGAGTGTCAGTGGGAGAGGACGGAGTGAGACAGCTTGAGAATAGAGAGAGGGAGACGGGGACGTGGAATGGCACAGATGGAGTGTGTATGGCATGTGACTAATCTGGTGAATGCCTATGGTGCAGCACCCACTGCGTAAACTCAAACGGACTCATGTGCGAGCACAAACAAACTCCTGTCGACTCGCCGTTGCCAGGATGTATCTGACTGGATGAATGGCCCCACTGCATCCATCTATTTTACCATATACAAACTGGCAGATGTCTTTCATGCACTCTGCAGTCTTTTTCATCTTACAGCATGTAAAAGATGTCTGTTAGCATTTGAAATGAAGTCACAAGTCTCAGTCGACTGATATAAGTTTTAAAGAGTTTTGCTGGTTGTCCTACAAAGCAAAAGATTTCCTGCTGGACCTGCGGTGACCTCTTGTTTCTTTTGATGCCACTGGATTCACTTTGTGTTGTATGGGACCAAACATTCAATCTTTTTCTTGCATTATATAACACACGTCCTGAAAGTTTAGGGCCTTGTTGCAAAAAAACCAACTTATAATTGTAAAGATATTATCACTAATTGTTTTCTTAAAGGGATAGTTCACTAAAATAAAAATGAAAAATATGTAATCATTTACTCAGTCTAATGTCATTCCAAACCTGTTTGACTTTCTTTCTTCTATGGAAAAAAAACGAAGATATACTGAAGAATGCATTGAGCTATTTTTGTCCACATTATGACATGACTTGCGAGAACCAGTGAAGTTTGTGAGTCCAAAAAACCAGAATATTTTATGTAGTCTGTGTATGAATGTATTGATCAATGATTCTATTTGAGAGTGAATAAAGGCCTGCATTTTCATTCAAGCTGATCAGCTTGCTTCAGAGAACTTTAAATATACCATTCGAGTTGTACTGATTAATGTTATGCTACATTTGTGTCATATTCTAAGACTTACATTTTTGGACCCCATTGGCTTTCATTGTATGGACAAAAATGTCTTCTTTTGTGTTCTGCAGAAGAAAGAAAACCTTACGAGTTTGTAACAACATGAGGGTTATTAAATTTTCATTTTTTTCAGTGAACAATTCTTTTCATTTAGGGGGCTTATTCCAACCGGCACATTTAGTACGCGTTACTCCTAGTCATTTGCTAACCAAGTACTTTTAAGTTTAAAGGTAGTAAAAAGCAGAGAATTCCCTTCTCAAAAGTCTAGTTGACTGAGAAACCCAACAAAACTGGGAATCCACAGGGCAATCCCAAAATCCAGTGTCCAAACAGTGCATGCAGTCTTCAATGTCCCATAGGCACTGTTAAGACAACCCTATTTGGGTGGTATCACCACCAGAGGTTGTCCTCTCCTGGGCCTCCACATCAGCACCTGGGCATCATTGGCATTGGGCCTGCCCAGCGCGTTGGGCGGGATGGGCTCATTGTTGCTGAGAATGTGCGGCTGTTCCTGGTGCGGTCGTCCCATCAGTTTGGCACGAGAACAAAGTGGCATGGAAGGATCCACCTCAATGTCTACGCGCATACGCCAGCGTACCGTCTGAAGAACAATACGCTCTTTGGTGTCTGCGTTTAGCGCCACCAGCCAGGTGATGAAGCTCTGGTCTCTGGTGATGTGCGTGAGCATGGGCATGTTGCTGTTGCTGATGGGCACCGCCCAAGTCACGCTGGGGTAGAAGTTGTCGTTCATGCTCACCGTTAGCCGGGAAGGCTTGGACGTGGGGCCTGAGAGGGTCACTGTTTCAGTGGTGTTACCGTACCAGGGATAACTGACGCCGTCAGAATCGCTTATGGCCTTCACCCGTCCTTCTCGAAGCTCAGGTAATTCCCAGCTGGACCTGCCAAAGGAAAGAAGGCGAGCGGTCAGGAAGGACAAAAGAGGCAAAGAGCGGCAGTGCCTTAATACATCAAGTGGGCAAACAAGGTAAGTGAATAGAGAGGAAACTTTTTTTTCAAGTTAGCCTTCCCACTCATTTTCATTATCTCTTCTTACGCTGTCTCTGTCAGCTTCTCTCCTACTCAGATGGTCTCCTTGTTGATCCTGGGTTAAGTTTAAAAATTGAACAACAGAATTTCCCTCAATTTTAAGGGGCATGTTAGGAACAGCATTAGGACTACGTTTGAAATGTTGTTCAAAGACCAAAAAGATCCAGGATGTGGGTGACCGTGATTTCACCAAGTACAACATGTTCCTGGATCAACATCCTTGTTGATCCTGGAACAACATTCCAATTAACCAATCAGAATTGAGGGATAACTTTTCAGGAAATGTCTGTTTTAGGCTTACAGTCAGGATTAGGTGCTTCTACACCCTTGTTAATCAGCTATCATTTCCCTCTGATTTTAGGAATAAATTGTGGGTAGGGTTAGGTTTAGGGGTAGGGATTGGGTTTAGTCTATATTTTTGGACAGTAATGTTGATCCAGGATCATCAAAAGACGTTGATCCAGAAACATGTCTTACTTGGCAAAATCACGGTGACCGATTACATCCTACTTGGAAAAACCATTATCAATAGATAAGGATTGGGCAAAAATTCTTTTAATTCATGAGTGTAAGTTTATTATGAACTTTGCACAACTCACCAGATGTAGAAGTGGAATGACAGAAAGCACAATTTATTAAAAGAAATTCAACATAGTTAGTGCATTCTGGGTAATGGATTCTCTGCCCATAAGACCTATAAACCTTAAAAGTTCAAGGGTTTTTTAACTTTTTCAAAACGTTAAAACAAGGTTTTATTGAGCCACACTGTAAAAAATTTCCTGTAAATTTTACAGTAAAATAATAGATAAGGATTGGGCAAAAATTCTTTTAATTCATGAGTGTAAGTTTATTATGAACTTTGCACAACTCACCAGATGTAGAAGTGGAATGACAGAAAGCACAATTTATTAAAAGAAATTCAACATAGTTAGTGCATTCTGGGTAATGGATTCTCTGCCCATAAGACCTATAAACCTTAAAAGTTCAAGGGTTTTTAAACTTTTTCAAAACGTTAAAACAAGGTTTTATTGAGCCACACTGTAAAAAAATTACCTGTAAATTTTACAGTAAAATACTGGCAGAAAGATTGCCAGACAGTTACTGTAATTTTTACAGCAGCGTTGCTGTAATTCACAGCATTTTCTGTGGTTCCTGATTACAGTAAATAACTGTATTTTTAAATTGCTGTATTTATTTATTTATTGAAAGCACAATTTATTAAAAGAAATTCAACATAGTTAGTGCATTCTGGGTAATGGATTCTCTGCCCATAAGACCTATAAACCTTAAAAGTTCAAGTGTTTTTTAACTTTTTCAAAACGTTAAAACAAGGTTTTATTGAGCCACACTGTAAAAAATTACCTGTAAATTTTACAGTAAAATACTGGCAGAAAGATTGCCAGACAGTTACTGTAATTTTTACAGCAGCATTGCTGTAATTCACAGCATTTTCTGTGGTTCCTGATTACAGTAAATAACTGTATTTTTAAATTGCTGTATTTATTTATTTTTTTTTTTTTACAGTGAACTACTTTAATGTGTATATGCTATATTTAGAGAACGGATGTAATATGCAGTATATATTTTCCTGATTGCTGAATATTAATGACAGCTGAATTTTAAATGTAAACTATTCATTAACTGCATAATGTTTTAAACAATATGTAACTGCATAAAGTGTTGTATAATGCATAACTTAATTCAATTGATTATTTCACAAAACAAATAATAATTTGACACTTATTAATTTTGAAAAACAGGTCAAAATTTATTTAATATATAGCTGTCAATTTGCATGAAAGAAATGTCATAAAACATTGTGTTTAGAATTATTTTGAATTTGAATTAAATAACATGATCATAATAAAACGGTTCTAAAAACCACAAAAACACTGATGAATTTTCACCACTTCATGGACAGTCCAACAGGGCCAAACAACAAGGCCCCAAGTGAGTCCAACAAAAGTTCGGATCAAAAAAAGGAGAACGGTTCAGCTCCATATGCTGTTCCATCCCAAGATGCAAAGACTGACTAGAAATATTGGAAAGAACAAAGAGGATAATATATTATATTACAAAACATAATGATACAGTCAAATAGAGGGATGAAAGGTACAGTTAGATACAGATAGAGTGTAATAAAAGGATATAATAAAAGGAAAAAGAGATCTTGGTGTATGTGTATGTGTGTGAGTACTTCTTACATTTCAGAAATTCCACTGAAAATCCTTTACTTTGCAAAAAAGAACCCTAACCCTAGAATTGAACCACTACCTTTGAATGAACTCAAGGTACTGGCTGTCTCCTCCTGGTACTCCAGATTGAATATGTAATGTGCTACGAACAGAGTGGCAAGGCCAGACAGAAAGCTTGGCTGGATTAACTCAGTTTTTAAACCAAAGCTAACAAGAGGCCTTACAAACAAACAATTAGCAAGTTAGAAAAGGTCCTCAAATACACCTTTCGCTGGTTACGGTAACCGCTTTAACAGCACCATTCAGACTTTACTATTTAGCGCCGTTTTCATTTGGGCACTGTGTTAACAGATGACCTCCTGTGCAAATTTGATTTACACCATAAAATATTCACAACAAAGTGTGCTGATCAGCACAAAGTTACCGTGAATCACTGTTGTCATTGAAGCATGTAATTCTTAACTGCCCAGTGCCGGGGACTGTGTGAAATTCTACCGCGACCGCGCTGCTGAAACCCCGCGTAAATCTCCTTCCCGCCCCGCGGACGGAGGATGAGTGAATCCGGGGTTACCAATATAAACAGCGAATGTAGATACACTACTGCAGTTGCCAAACATGAAAAATAAAAAAAAACTGAAATAATAAGTCACTTACCACAGTTGTGAATACCTGCTCTTGCCACTCGTTCTCGACCGTTGAAGATCCCACAATGCCTCTGTAGATCACGTGACCCCAGAAGGCATCGCTGTTTACAGCAATATGCTGTATTATTAGAAAAACAGCTGACTGCTGTAATTTTTACAGCAATTTGTTACAGTGCAACATTTAAAGTTTATTTTTCAATATAAAAATACAGTTTGATTGTATGAATTTCTTTGAATTACACTTCAGTCTACTTCTTTACATTCAAATTTGAATTGCAGTTCTGCATCCTGCTTGGCTGCAATTCAATGCAGGAATTCAACTGGAGTTTTGAAAGCATTCTAAGTTCAATTCTGAATGGCACACAGCCCTGCAATAAAGAACAGATTCTACAAAGATATAGAGATGTCAAACCGCACAACCCGATACTCACTTATTTGTCGACAACAGATGACCACAAACCCAACAGAACGACCAATAAAAATGAAAACCTCCAACATTTTAGTTTCAGTTTACTATCCTATATCATGTTAGACAAAATGAAACTTGAGCTTGTCATGGTTTGTTTGGTTTATTGATTACTCACATGCCAATATCACCATATGTATTGAAGAACTCCATTTGGGTGCACGCCTGAATCCAGCCCACAGTCCATGTTTCGTTTCTGGGAACCGGGGGCATCACGATCCCGGCCGATGCTCTGAAGTACGGGGTCTTGTATCGCAGGACAATGGGCGAATTCTCCTCAATGATGGTCGGGCATTGGTCAATGGAGGCTGAGACCTCATAGACCACTATGTTCTCCCGTCGGATGCGGGGCTTGCAGGCGATGCTTTGAATGCAACCCATGGTCCTGCTTATTAGGGGTGTCAATGTGGCCAATGACAGAAAAAAGAGGATATATTTAACCAATATATTCATTGGCACTTTTTACATCCCTTGAAACGCTGACAGATCCTCCTCTTTATTTCCAACTCAATATATTGTCGATAAATCCTCTGGGTGAAAGCAATAAAAAGCATGTCTGCCAGACAAACATGTTTTGTTGCATTTCAGAGCGCCCGTGTGTTGTTCTAGCACATCTTTTTTAGACAGGCGAAGAAGTGTAACGGGAACACAGCGGTGTTGTGGAAATAAGGGTGTGTGGATGATCCGTGTCGCCTGGAGTGCCGCACTGCCCTTGATGCTCGTCCCCAGCAGATGTGATCCGGCCTCCACCGAATCGGACACCCGGTGTGCGCCTGTTTGCCGTCCTCCTTCCAATTCACGCGTCCGGCTGTAGCTCTGAGCCCTTTGATCCTGGTTTTTCTGCTGGACTCGGGCATGTCAGTGCTGAAGAGGGAGCCGGTGCTGCATAGAGAGTGTATGTTGGTTATATTTCCTCCAGGTGAACGACCTACCCAACATTTTGTTGATGCGGCTCCTTTTGAAAAGGGGGAAGCGACACACAGACGGAACCAACCAAGGAAGGATTCAGTGCATCTGATTTACAATGCAAACTTGGGTCGGTTGTGCTACGTTTAAAAACGTAATTCCTGTCATGGGCATCACTGGACTAATTGTGTGTTTTTCCTTTGTGCGTTTCCATCCCTTAGCCTACATCCATAGCGAAGACACCCTGTGCAAATCTATGGAGAACACAAAGATGGTGATAGTAATAATAATAAAAACACCGCGCATGCAATCCCCCTGCAACATTATATAGCGCAGTGATTTTTAAATATATTCCTCCAATGAAAAACAGCAGAGCATCTTAACGCAGACATGTGCTTATATGGTCGCTGTTCAGTTGCAGTGAGGTGCTGATCAGTGTTGCCAGATCGCGCGAGAAAAACAAGCAACCTGGTCGTGTTTACATAAAAGCTAGATCAAGCAATGCTAAAGTATCTCTTTTTATTTCTCCTCTTTCCTATTACTTGTTTCGCTTCTGTTTCAGTTTTTATAACCATTTCTTACTATGTGTAAGTAAGTTGTTGTTGTTAAGTTTTGCAATTTTGTTGTATGCATTTGTCATTTTTATTTAATCTCTTTATTTAATGAATGTGCATAGGTAGGCCTAGTATTTATAAAGTGTTAGCTTTTAGTTTTGGATCTGTTTTTAGTTGTTTTAATACTACAATTGATTGCTTCTGTTGTCCTCATTTGTAAGTCGCTTTGGATAAAAGCGTCTAATAAATGATTAAATAAATTAATTGCAACTTATTATTTTGTAAACAAATAAATAAAATCTAAATAAGTGAAAAATCTCTGTCGTGTCGTGCGTATGGATACACTATTTAGTATTAGGATTATATGCACCTTAACATAATACTGAGAAAACGGTTCCTTCAAAATACGTAATAATAAACATTTTCAAAGTTGAACTGGTTAAATTATGTTTAACTGGTTAGAAGTTGAGCTTTTTCACATTTCCGGGTTTCTCAGCAGCAGAAGTCGTCATAGTTGGGTAAACTTCTGCAGCAGTGAATGGGAGACTACCACAGATATATTTTTTTGCATTCCCATTTGCTCAAACAGCAAAAGAAAAACTCCACGATAGTGTTTTCATGACTTAAAAAAAGGAATCAGTCAGTAGAGAGAACGATGTCAAATTTACCATAACTCCAAAAGACGCTGTATTAGAAACACCCTCGCGTTAGCGTTAACTATTTTTTTTATATTTTTTTTTGTAATTTGATGCAAAGGTAATATAATACAAAGTATAGTGTTATAAATGTACATACATTTTTTAAACAAAATTAAAATACCAAAAACTTTGGAGGATTAGGATTCTGATGACCGTTGAAACGTCTCAGTCTTGTGAAAAGGGTCCATATCAGGGTAGCCATATTTATTATTATTAGTATTATTTTACAGGAATGAAAACGAGGCTGTGAAGGGTAAAAGTGCAGTGTCTTCAATAGATTGTGCTGTTGTTTAACAAAATACCAAGTGTTCAGCTGATGATATGTCTTTACGAAAAAGAAGTTCAGTAGAACAAAAAAAACTGTGTTGTGAAAATTACATGTAAAGACCCTTTTTCCTTAGAAAATGCAGAAATACTGAATGGTTAGTCATACTTTGTGCTATAATGAAGGTCAAGCATCAGCAAACCTAAATTATGGTAATATATTGTAAACATTATGCCAAAATTTGGGAATGCTCGTATTCAAATTATAAGCAACTTTATATATATATATATATATTTTTTTTAAACGACGTCGCTTTTAATAAGCGGACATGGCAACACGGGTGCTGATGCTGGTGCGCGAAAGGGCGCAGGACGGGTGCGCCTTCTAGAGAGCGTTTTTTATTTATTTTTTTATTAGGATTATCAAGAAGTATACAAAAATATACAACCCTAGTAACAACAAAATCACAAAACAAAAAGAAATAAAGTACAAAAAAAAAAACAGACAGGGCCAGGGGCAATATAAATTACATTATATAAAGTAAAGGTGCCTCAAAAGGCACTTTTTAACAACCAGGCAAAAGGTCATACATTATAGGAAATAACCAATATTATAAGATGCACACAATGTTGTTCTAGAGAGCGTTCAGAGCTATGGGCGTCGTTTAAGTGACGTCCGTAAATCCTCTGCTCTCTGATTGGTCGGACACGTGTACGGCGGAAGTGGAATCTGCCCGCCGCACTTCCTTGACACGCATCAGCCGGTCATTCAGCCAGCTCTGTGCCTGACTCCCAGGGGTCGATGGTCATACATTGAGTGCAGCTCTCTCTTATCCGTACGGTTTATGATTGTGGGTTTGCTGCACAGGCTGAAGAAGCTTCCACGCGCTGTGCACGGGTGGAGTGTGATGATGAAGCCGCAGGTTGTGTTTGTTTTGGGCGGGCCTGGCGCGGGGAAAGGGACACAATGCGCGAGAATCGTGGCGGTAAGAGAGATGCAGCATTAAGTCTTTTATCATATTGAGGGAGAATAGCAATTTAAGCGTTGTGTTTAAGACAACGAGGCTTTATGGGGCTGGTAGAGTGGTAATGGATTCAGATTTGCTGCAGCTTAAGTTGCAAGGATCGTTCATTTCCGCGTTTCATAAGGAAAATGCCATTTGGTCCCTTTAACAGCGACACTATGTTTCATCTGACATTGTTAGTATGATAAATTTGATGGGAATTTGATCATTTCTTGTAACACTCCAAAGAGAAAGGAAAACTTGAAATTGCATCATATGAGCCCTTTAAAGACACTGAAGGCATTGAATACTGACGTAATGGCTGCTGAAAATCCACAGGAATAAATAAAATGTAAACTTTAATAATATTTCACAATATTACTGTTCAGTACAGCTTTAAATTTAGTTTTTGTAATGCTTTAGAATGTGTCCTGTTTAACTGTATTTTTTTCTGAGCTAAAAATAATGACTTTAAATACGTTTTTACTATGATTTACAGACGACACCCATTAAAATTTCACAAGAATATGTAGATGACATTAAAAGACCATTTAAAAATAATTACTAATTATTTACCAATTAAAATACGAATTAATCATAATTTTAACTCTTTATCAATTTGGCCACTATCCTTCATTCACAGCAAGAAGTTTTAATTAAAAAAAAATAATAAAAAAATTTGTATGATCACTTTTCTTTTATATATTTTAGTAAGTACTGGTCAGAATAAGTATGTTGTTTAATTTTTACATAATTATATCTGTTACACTGAATGGTGATGGAACATTATTTCACACATATTTTGACATTTTTATTTTCACAAAAGTTATTTGAAACACTTATACACTTGTAGTATAGACTTGCATTTAATATGCTTTCTGTGTATATAAAATCACTTTTGTAAATACTGTATAATTTGATGCAGACAACAAAATGCGACATCTTGTCTTTGACCCACATATGTGTGTATGTGGGAAAGTGTATATTTGCATTAACTGCCACAGCATTTCATGTCAACTACTCATATCTTATAACTGTTGTTTGATCCAATCTCTGTTCTCATTTTGTAAAGCTGTTTAGTCCGTACTTAGAGTGTTAGAAAAAAACTTCTTTATTAGCTATATGGCATCTGAACAAGGTTGTAAAATGATTCTTTTGTATGCTCATGATGGCCACACATACTCTAGCAGCCACACTTGGCTGAATTTGTGTTTCATGATCTTAAAAACCATTAGATATGTCAAAATTCCGTAAAATTTACGGTAAAAAACCGGCAGCTGTGGTTGCCGGAATTTTACCGTAAAAAATAAGGTAGCAACGTTTCAGGTTTTACGGTTTTAACTTAAATTTACAGTTAAATACCGTAATTTCATTAACTGATATAATGTTAATATACCAACCTATTGAAGTACTGAAATCTGTTTTGTACCTTTGTAATACAAAAAAACTAAGAAACATAGTTATTTCAACAAAAAAAACGCGTTTACGGTTATTCACTGTAAATTATACGCTTTTTCACTTTTTCACTTCCAAATACGGTATACTACCGTAAAATTAATGTCCAATACATGTAATGTCCAATACAGTTTTTCACCGTATATAGTAGGGGAATTTACCGTTAACCATTTAACAGGTTTTTACTGTAGCATTTTTACAGTCTTTTACCGTTAAATTCACGGTCATTTTTTACAGTATAGTGTCTGGATGGCCTTTGCTACAAAGCTGCCTGTTCGGTTACCAAACCCACACACCTCTCTTTTTTTCTTTCCATTCATATAAATGACAACTGTCATATTCCATCATAAGGAGCTTATAATCTTACGGGACTATAATGTGCTGCATTGCAGTTCGTAATATGTGATGTTTTTGTTTAACTGTCTCTCTCCTGCGCTCAGAACTACAGCTACACTCACCTGTCTGCCGGAGACCTGCTGAGAGAGGAGCGCAGCCGCAGCGGCTCCGAGTTTGGTCAGCTCATTGAGACCTACATCAAAGAGGGCAAGATAGTTCCTGTTGAAATCACCATCAACTTGCTGAAAAAGGTGGTTACACTCGTCCGTCCTGCTTAACAAGCCAAAGCATTCCAGGTCGTGACTCATGGCGACTGTAGAAGGAAACTGGAACATTAGCAGGCAACATTTTCAAACAGATAGAGAAATTTTACTTGATAACAAATGTGAGCAGATTCAGGGGAGGAGAGTTCAAAGAGCGGCTCATAATAGCCATAAATGGACAGGCTTGTCTCATAATAGGCATAAATCCGATACCATTATAAAACTGACAAGCCTCTTTACAGTCAAGTTGTAATTCTGATTGACCGGCCTTTTCTGAAGCAGACCAGTCATTTATCTTATCTAAAAATGGATGTATTCTGATATTTATCTTTACTGGAACAAAACCTGTATTTATCAGGCAATGGAAGAGACCATGAAAGCCGATGAAAAGAAGTTCCGCTTTCTTATCGACGGTTTCCCACGTAACCAAGACAACCTGCAGGGATGGAACACTGTCATGGACAGGAAGGCAGATGTCAAGTTTGTTCTTTTCTTTGACTGCGGTAATGAGGTGAGGGGCAGCATATGTTTTAAGAGTGTTTTTGATTTATTGCACTACCATTACAGTTGATTAAAGTGGCATCTGATTTTTGATATATCATTTGGAATGAAAAATAAAATAATTTTTGGAAATTTTTATTTGTAAATAATAGGAGTAATAGTACACAAACACAATGGTTCGGTACGTGTCTTGGTTTTGATGTCACTGTTCGGTACAGCAGGGAGGAAAAAATAAACAAAAAAAATGGTGTATTCTTTTTTTTGTTTTTATTAAAGAGTGGTTTACTGAACAAATTGTTGCTCTGACTTTAAATAAATTCAAACTAATAATACTAAAATTTCTTAAGGATGAAAATCTACCTCAGCTAATGCTGTAAACTATAGGGAGCCCTATTACTTGCACATTAATATTAAAGGTTACAATGAACAACAGAGTCCAAACTATTAAATTCAATTGTTATTTATTTTTATGTATAATAATTAAATAAACAAATTGTATGCAAACACATAAAATGCACATAAGGCAGTCTATTTGATGTTGAAATAATCAGTTGCACGGTGACTGTCATAACTTAATAATTATGACATCACTAATAGGTTAAGTAAAATATAATTAATATATAGGCTTATTTAGTGATATGCTTTTCTCCAGAGTTCATTTCTCTAGCAAACAATCAAGCTGTGGACACTAAATGACTGGCCTGAGGTATTTAATGCTGTGTGACATTTTGTTTACAAGCTGTTTTGTTGTATTTCTGCAGTTGAAACACTGGTTGAGTGATTACATGAGACATGAGATGATAATTTCATGCTATAACTAGTAGTAAAGAGGAAGGGGAGATTGCGTTCACTCACGCTCCACACTGTGGCTTGAACTGAGGTGCCTATACAGCGAGCGCCAAAAACAGCATTTATCATTTCAATTTCCTGGAAAAAATGGTCAGAATTGGAAAGATGAGACTTTGTTTCTTATCGAAAGTAGCAATATAAAAAACTAAGTTTCCAATTAAGTTCCATAGGTGCAGTGGTTAAAGCAACACTATTTGTTCTATACACATGCATATAGAATCGAAACGCCTAGTAAATAACATTTAGTAAAACGTTTTTTTAAATTACCATCATAAGAAAATTATTTTAAACTGATTTTTATTAATAATGTACAAAAAAAATGTATAACAAAAAAAAAACAATTGATCAATCATTAACACCAAAGAGATCACATTCACAATGTATACTGTCTACATAAAATGTGATTTTCAGCTGTTGTGTTTTTCAGGTGTGCATTGACAGATGTTTAGAGCGGGGCAAGAGCAGCGGACGCACTGATGATAACCGAGAAAGTCTAGAGAAAAGGTAGTTCTCCCCATAACTGTATCAGATATATTGAGCTGCATACAAAGCGTGTAATGTGATTACTGTATGTTAGCAGACCTATACAGAAATGGATGGACTCTCATGGTCATGTTTACAGTGACTTTGGTTGTGCTTTTGATTCGCCTTAACTTCAATTTTCAGGATCCAGACATACCTCCAGTCCACACGGCCCATTATAGAGCAGTACGAGAAGCAGGGGAAGGTGTGCACGATTGATGCCTCCCGATCAGTGGATGAGGTACGACTGGTTTTAGCTTATTTCATTAAATGTATTTTTTTTAAGCCTGATGCTTTTTGTAAAGTTTTGTATTAAAGGTAAATCAAATAGAACTTAATTTTATTATGCTTTATTAATTGATAGTTTTTGAAAGGCTATCAAAAATGCTTTGAAATGCTTCTCATTATCACAACTTAATTTTCTCGTGATCTTGACATAGCGAAAGTTGTTTTCTCGTTATCACGACTTATGCATATTAATAAAAAATAGTAGGAACAGGAATAGTTCACCTGAAAACAAAAATCTGCTGAAAATTTACTCTGGCCATCCAAGATGTAGATGAGTTTGTTTCTTCATTGGAACAGATCTGAAATGTAGTATTGCATCACTTGCTTAACAATGGATCCTCTGCAGTGAATGGGTGCCGTCAGAATGAGAGTCCAAACAGCTGATAAAAACATCACAATAATCCACACCACTCCAGTCCATCACTTAACTTTTTTTTTTTTAAGTGAAACACTGCATGTTTGTAAGAAACAAATCCATCATTAGTACATTTTAATTTTAATCTGTTGCTTCTGGCCAAAATACGAGTCCATAATCCATAATAATGCTTCCTCCAGTGAAAAAGTCCATCCCTCTCACATCAAAATCGACCATTTTAGTCAGAAGCAACTGTATTAAGTTAAAAATGCCTTAATGATGAATTTTCTTACAAACATGCAGCTTTTCGCTTCTCAAGACATTAATTGATGGACTGGAGTGATGTAGATTATTGTGATGTTTTTATCAGCTGTTTGGACTCTCATTCTGACGGCACCCATTCACTGCAGAGGATCCACTGGTGAGCAAGTGATGTAATGCTACATTTCTCCAAATCTGTTATGATGGAGAAACAAACTCATCTACATCTTGGATGGCCTGAGGGTGAGTAAATTTTCAGCAAATTTTCATTTTCAACTATTCATTTTAAGGACACAAATTTTCATTAAAATCCCAATATTATTTTATTAATCATACTCATTAAGAAGATGTATATTTTACTAGAATATGTAGTCTCTATATGTTGCTATACAAAAAATGCTGTTATTCTATTGTGCATATAAATATTAGATGAAACACTTAAGCTTAAAAAAACCAAAGGAAAATTAGAAGTGTTATACTAAATTATTAAAACTAAAACTGAAATCACAAAAGCACATGACATAATTGCTAAAACATAAAATAATTCAAATGAAAACGGAAAATAAAGGCTTATTTGAATTAGTTTCTGTTTGTGTAGTAAATATCTTTATATTTAAACGTTTGCTCTAAAATGACTTGAAAGTGTGTTTTTTTTCCTTTCCAATTCTACTATTTTACTATTTTAACCACTATTAACAAGTAGATATGTATGGTAGCCCATTTAAAAAAAAAAATAAAAATATTTTTAAAAAAAAAAAAAATTAAAAAAAAAAAGGAAAAAAAAGGGTTTTTTTATTTTTTTTTTTTTTTTTTTTTTTTTTTTTTTTTTTAGTATTTAATACCATATTAATAATATATTGATTAGAGCCAAGTAAAAAATATTGATTTCTCGATTTTAATCTATTCTCATTTTTACAAAACAATATCGATTCTTAAATCCAATTAGTCCCGATTAGTCTAGCTTGTTTTCAGTTAATGAACGGAACATTGTAGCCTCCCATCCAATAAATTGCAATAAGTTTTGTGCTTTGTTACATTTGATATGAAACAAAGTCTAAGATTTCAAATTCTGTCCAATTTATTACAATATTAAACTTATAAATATAGTTTTTGCGCTGTTTAATGTGGAGTGACAGATCGCTGTAGCGCCTCAGTTCAAGAGAAGTACGTGAGAACTGATCATCTCCTCCGCTTTAATAGTTAAAAGCTTGTAAACAATGTCACTTAACATCACATTTACCTCAGAAAAAAAAAAAAAACACATTCGATGACCATAAACTCATTAGTCAGCTAGAAAAATGAACTTTAGAGAGGAGCATTTTGCTAAATATATGCACCATATAACATACTCATTATAATTTGTACTGTTCTTCAATATTTAATTTGTTTAAATAAATCTGTCAAGTTTTTACGGAAGTTCTAAGAGGCCATGGATTATTATTTTTTTTTCTTTCTTGTTTTGTCGTGATAACGACTTAATTATCTCGTGATCTCGACATAACAAAAGTTGTTTTCTCGTGATCACGACTTAATTTTCTAGTGATCTCGACATAACGAAAGTTGTTTTCTCGTTATCACGACTTAATATTTTCTCGTGATCTCGACATATTGAAAGTTGTTTTCTCGTTATCACGACTTAATATTTTCGCGTGATCTCGACATATTGAAAGTTGTTTTCTCGTTATCACTACTTAATTTTCTTGTGATCTCGATATAATGAAAGTTGTTCTGCACCAACAGGTGGCACTATAGACCTGAATATAACTGATAAATAAGCCTCTTAGGACTTCCGTAAGTTTTTATGACAGCCACCATTTAAATGTTTATATTAAAAAAAATATATAATAATAATTGGAGTAGAAATATAATTATGTAATTGTAAAGTTATAAGTTATGGTTTTACTGAACAAAACAGTTAATATTTACATCATGTAATAAAACAATATAATCATAACTCATGTACATTATGTATTATATCAAATGCCTGCAGAGGGCGCCAACAGCCTGATGATTGTTTTTACACTTTACAGCACAATCTAATCCATTCTGTTACACCAAATACACAAAATAATGATCTTTAAAAAAGCATCATATGACCCCTTTAATATTGACTAAACAACATTTAATTCAAATGTCTTTATGATTCTTTAGAAATACTACAGCCACTGAAATTTCTTGAACAAGAACATGTGGACATCAAAACATGCAATCTCAGAGCGAGGGTTTAAACTTTTATAAAGCGCATATTAAACCGGCAGCGCATATATTCATTTAATTGAATCGCAGCCTTTGTGAATTCACAATAGCACTATGCTTTACGATTTTTAAATGGTTTTAATATTTTGTGCAGCCTTAGAAAACGGTCGAATAATGCTTTTCACGGATTCTCGTCTGTGGAATGTGCCACTTTTGGTATTTTGCCGGTTAATCGACACGAGCAAAATGCCATCAAGGATTTTTTTTAAAATATTCGAGTACTCAAATTTAATCGAGGAATCGTGACAGCCCTACTCTCGTCTCGTGTATATTTTACGACATTAGTTGAGAGATTTTTTTTCCTTGAGAACATTTGCCATGTACTTTACCTGATATATATCCAAAATAATCGATATTAAATCGGAATCGAAGTTTGTGATTCAAAATCAAATCGAATCATGAAACGTCAAAACCCGGCCCTAATATCGATGTATTATTAAATACAATAATAATATAGAAATAATACGAAAATAACACTGCTCTTTACTGTGCCATAGTGCAGTAGAGGTAATAATAAACATCTGTCCATCTTTTTGAGTTTCATATTGCTTCCTTTTACCTGTGTCTTTTTTTTCAGGTGTTTGCCGATGTGAAGAACATTCTGGATAAAGAAAGCTAAACATCCACAGCAACAAAAAAAACAAACAAATTCTGGGAAATTAAGGTGTCTGTTGTCGGCAGTGCTATGCCTTCATGTATCAATATCTACATTTTTAGTCATTCAACAGTAAAATAGGGGTTTTTAGACGTGAGAGAGTGTGTGCTCATATCTATGTTTGTAAGTCTGAAAGGAAAACACTTTAGTTGAGCAAAAGATCCATGCTTGCTCAATATTACACTGAAGAGGAACAATGTTTCAGTAGAGAATCAAGCCAGTTTGAGCAATAATGTTCAGGGCACTTCTATAGGAACAGAACATGCACGCTTCTGCTCTTAACTTCAAGATAGTCTTCTGTGTCAAACATGTGAGAGATGTTACGAAACATCCACCATTCAGTGTATAAAACAAATAAGCCAAGAATAGAAATAAGCCAAGAGTAGGTTGGAAAATACTGCATTTATAATTGGCTTCTGCACTTTTCATTCTGTTTCATTCAACCGTTTCATTCTCTAAACTAATAAGTGATTATAAATGACCAACAGGAAGTAAGAGTATCTGAGTAGATTTCCAGACCGGTTTGTGTTATATTTGGTTGCGTTTCTTATTGTTTTGTATAGTAATCCACAGCAGGTTCTGAGGACTGTTTGCTGGCCACCCCATAGAGAGCTGAGTTTTAGCTGTACGTTTCTCTTTTATCATATTGTGGCTGCTGTGTTCCAAACACGTGCCGTCTTTGCTCAGGCAGAAGATTTTAAGATGTGGGGAATTGGGGGCTCATGCTTGTATTTGATTGTCTCAGCGTCTTTGGGGTTGTTCGTGAATAAACTGAATTTGTCATATTGATGTGACGGTCCAGTAAATAACACAAAACAATATATGAAATATTAAGGATGACAGAACCCTCTGGGGAAAAAAATAAATGTTATGATGTCGAATGTCTTCTGACTCCAGTCTAATGCTCAGTTTTAATTTTGTAACTTTTTTATATCAGCAATTCAAAGATCTGCATACAGGAGAAGAATAATCGCCTTCAAGTGATTATTACGTTTTGAATATGGATATTTTTCTTACAAAAACGCATCGATTCACTACAGGAGGCCTTTGTTCACCCCCCGGAGCCGTGTGAGACACTTTTTTTTGTAGATCGGGGGGCGCATTCCCTTCAAAAACAAACATAATCCACTACGAGTTCAGTGGCTCAGATGTCGGGAGTAAATGAAGACTGCTATGTTCATTATAACATCCAACAACAGAACACCTCAATCGCTTAGGAGTCATTCTTGTCTACATCTGCTCCGGCGGTGAAACAATGGCGGACTGATGACAGCTCACTCAGGGCGGGTCTAAGGTAAGACACCAGTCCAGTCTGTGCTGAGACGCTACTGTCAATCAAACTATCGTGGGAGGGGCCTGTCTGTGTGAGGTCATACAGACAGGCATCTGAGATCGGCTCGATTTGAGAAAGGGGAAACATTTAAGGAGATTAAAAAAAAAAAACACCGGGTGGATTTTTATCATTTTAGGGTGGTTGTATACACACACTGCCAACACACATTTCAGTTCAAACAACTTGTAAAAGTGCATGTAGCATCCTATGACCTCTTATTGTTATTGTTTTAAAAGAGAGGAACTTAAATATAAGTGTGTATGTAATGAAATACTGATGTTTGTCTATAAAGAAACTTAAGTTGGGTAAAAATAACAAAGTGAAATCGCGTAAGAATAATTTTAATTAAAGGTATAATTTAGATGTCAAATTTAGAATTTAAGAAATTGAAATGTTCTTAATTTTTATTCTATAACCCATTAAAATGTGATGCTTGTCAACAGGCGGAAGTCTAAAAACACTGCAAACGGGATATGACCAGTTTGCAAATTGCTGTTCTTTCACACAGAATATCTAGTTTCTCAACTACAAAAGCATGTGCACAGATTGTTCTCGTTCATTGGAGGAAATAATGGAATAATAGTAAACGTTCAGGCCCTTTAAATTCACTGTAGGTATAAAGCTGTGAAATATGAGCAATCTGAGCTTGTGAAAGGACCTCTCATGTTTCTGCACAAACAATCACTCTTTGTACAAAGCTATGCTCATGCAGGTTTTGTTGTGTGGAAGAGAACTATGAGCATGACAAGAGCCTTATATATAACAGACCGCAGTACTTTTGTAAGTGAATGAATCAGCGTGACACTTGCACCATCTAGTGTGGAAGTATGTTGGATGATCAGGTTCTGTGACTTTTGCCCATTTAATATGTGTAACAACAATATGCCTGAACAACCACTAGTTTGACATATTCGTTGACCTGCCTTTTTTTCAACATCAAGATTTAGGTCAAAATTGAAATTTTTTGAAAGAAAAGTGCATATTTATGTCCTGTAACTATTTATTTAATTAATTAAATTAATTTCCAATGGTTCTGCAGTGTGACAAAAGCCTTTTTGGTAACGCTTTACAATAAGGTCCCATTAGTTAATGTTAATTAATGCATTGCCAATGAGCAATTTATTACAGTATTTATTCATTTTGTTAGTATATATATGTAACGGAGGCCAGCAAGTAGGTGCTGTGCAAGTAAAACCTCACTCCCCTGATCTCAAGAGACGCACTAGCGTCGGCTGCAGTTATTTAGCCTCCTTGTTAGTGCGTCTGCCTCCCATATATATATATATATATTAGTCCCGGCAAACGATTAATCGTGATTAATCGCATTCAAAATAAAAGTTTTTGATAACATGTGTGTACTGTGTTTATTTATTATGTATATATACACACACGTACAGTATATATATTGAAAATATTTACATGTATATACATTCATATTATTATATTTTATATTATATATAAATATATTTTATATATAAATATAACGTTTTTGTTAAATATATACATGCGTTTGTATTTATATATACATAATAAATATGCACAGTACACACTTATATATGATGTTAACAAAAATGTTTATTTTGAATGCGATTAATCGTTTGACAGCACTAATATATATATATAAATTGTTGGTTTATGTTAGGTCAGGTTTGTTGAATAATATTAACAGGGACCACTTTTGATTTTAATAATGTATTAGTAAATGTTGAAATTAAGATTAATATATTCTTTATAAATATTTTTCACCCCGGGGTAGTATTAACTATTACCATTGCCATTTTTTAATTGAAATAAAGCTTAAATAAACTAAAATTTAAATGTACCACACTGATAAAACACACACTGCGATCGCACAATTATTTTGTACCGATATTCCTTGTTTGTATATTATATATATATATATATATATATATATATATACAGTGCACAGTTTGATTGGAGAGGGAGTGAAATAGCATTCTTAATAAAAATAAATACTACAGATAAAATTATGCTCAATCTTCCACTAGGACTATCGATGAGAACTTGACGTACATCATGATATTTGGGTGAAATCATGCAGGCTGAACCAGAATGTGCTGGTGAACTAGTCCATATTTAAGAGATAATATGCAACGTCACCATAAGAGTAAACACAGAGATCCATCTGTATGTTCTGGTGGCTGTACCACTAAAGGAATTGAAAATGTCTCGAAACAGCTTCGTGTTTTTTCAAGAGGTTCTGCTTCTGCGATACTGGACCTTGGTGTTGGTGACGGCTCCGTGCTTTTGTCGCAGATGCAGACGCAGCTGACTCTTGTGACGGAAGTGCAGGTCACAATTCTCACACTGAAATGAGAAACCAAGAAGAGTTCACATCGAATGCTTTCTCAGATCGAATATTCAATTCTGATATGTGAAGAAATGTGACGTCGATGATGTGAAGGTGCTCACATGATACGGTTTCTCTCCCGTGTGGATTCGTAAGTGACTCTTCAGCGTCTGAAGGTGGCGGAAGCGCGTGCCGCAGATGTCACACGGGTACGGTTTCTCTCCGGTGTGAATCAGTACGTGAGCCCTCAGATGAGCCACCTGAAAACCACGACAGTAGAAGATGCATTTGTTTTGCATTGTCGCTGTACAGAAACACGCTCTGGGGGTTGGTTTTTACCTGGACGAAGCGCGAGCCGCAGGTTTCACATTTGTATGGTTTTTCTCCTGAGTGGATCCGTGAGTGTGTCTTCAGATTGGCAGGTCTGTTGAACTGAGCACCACACACGTTGCAGCGATACGGCTTCTCTCCTGCAATGAAAAACCATTAGGAAAATGTAAAACTGCAACACACGTGTTTGAGTGAGCGCCATCGCAGAGTCCCAAAGAACTGCAAATTTACCTGTGTGGACGGTCTTGGGGCTCGCTAGGTTTCCATTATAGCAGAACATGGCCTGACAGCGGTCACATTTGAACGGTTTTCCGTCCTGTGGCCAGCGCGGCTTCTCTGATTCGCTCTTGGACTCACACTCATTACAGTAGAGTCTGTCCCGCTCTGCAAACACAACACAAGAGCTATTAGGCTTCTGTAGGACTGACTGTCAGCACTGTAAGTGATGAAGTCAGATCTGTTCAGACTGTCTTCAATATCCGATGTATCCACGTTGGTTATGCTAATAATGATATAATAACAATAAGATGCCAAAAGACATTTATCCACTACAGTTAGGAGTAGCAGACAGTGTGGGAAAACTTGGCTGTATTTTTCACATTCATGCATATATGTGACCCTGGAGCACAAAACCAGTCTTAAGTCGCTGGGGTATATTTGTAGCAATAGCCAAAAATACATTGTATGGGTCAAAATTATCGATTTTTCTTTTATGCCAAAAATCATTAGGATATTAAGTAAAGATCATGTTCCATTAATATATTTTGTAAATTTCCTACCGTAAATATATCAAAACTTAATTTTTGATTAGTAATATGCATTGCTAAGAACTTCATTTGGACAACTTAAAAGGCGATTTTCTCAATATTTTAATTTTTTTGCACCCTCAGATTCCAGATTTTCAAATAGTTGTATCTCGACCAAATATTGTCCTATCAAACCATACATCAATGGAAAGCTTATTTATTCTGCTTTCAGATTATGTATAAATCTCAATTTCAAAAAATTGACCCTTATGACTGGTTTTGTGCTCCAGGGTCACAAATTGTGTCCAATATTGATCACCGCACATACTGACCAACAGGGGGCCCCAAAGAGAAAAAAACCAACAGGAAATTAATGAATAAAAATAAAACTCAGGTGTGTTCTCTTAAAATATATATTGTAATACCTAAATATTATTAATATTTTAACATAAAACATGTATTACATATACATAACTTAAATATATAACACACACATATATACAATGTAATGTATATGTTATATGACTATAACTATTAAAAGTTTTAGTATGTATATTACTAGTATTTTAATATTTAAATAGGTTATTACATATACATCACTTATATATAGCACACATACATAAAATGTAATACCTAAATATTTATAATAATAATAAGTAATTTCTGATTTAATTTAATACTTTAAAATAGTTAAGTGAACATACTTAAGTTTTATTTTAATAAAACTCAGAAACCGACTGTGGCCTAGATTTTTGTAAATAGTTGATAATAATAATAATAATAACTATTATTTTTATTATTATGTAATAACTAAATATTGTTATTGACAGATACATGTTATTATTATTATTATTGACTAATTACAATGCTAAATAATAAAATATTGAATAAAATATTTAAATGTTTAAGTGAACGGACCTTTATTATTTTTTATTATGTTTATTATTATTTTAAGTTATATATTATTATGAGTGAACATTTTAAAAGGTTATTAATAATATTTAATGCAATTTAAGTATTGCATTACATTATATATAATACCTAAATACTAATATCATTATGGTTATTATTATTATTTTTTTTAAATAATTACTATTATTTCCCAAAAATGGGTCACAGAAAAAGATGGGGCCCTGCTTCAAAAAATCTTGCTGTATCTCAAATTATGACAAATAAAAAACAAAAGTTAGTCTGACCATTCTGACTGACACGTGCTCCCAAAAATATTAAACTCTCTAAAAAATTAATCAGATTTCGCCCATGTATGAATGCTGTTTAGGCCCAAAATCCATTTCACCATTTTGAGGAAAGTGTATTCACCTGAACTTGTGGGTCCCGTGCTGCTCTCCTCTGTCAAAGTGTTGGGAAGTGAAAAGTCACGCACTTCTGTTTTGATGCATTCATCTGCAGAGCTAAAAACACATGACACCATGTTTAGAAACACTGCATCGAATGCTAATACTTGCACTGCCATCCTTAAAGTTTGGCTACGCTGACCTGCTATCCATAATGAGCTGCCCTCGGGCTTCATTGTTCTTGTCGGTGGATTCTGTAACCATGTGGGATGGAGTGAGTGAGCTATTGTCAGTCGCTCCGTCTGTGGAGTTCAGCACGATGAACTTGTACTTCTTCCAGTTGCGGATCTTCGGGTGACTGATGGAGCTGGGAGGAGACGCCGCTCCTCGACTGCAGCTGCTGGACTCTGCGGGTGAGTTGGGTTGGCAGTCTGATCTGAGAGGGCTCTTGGGGCCGCTGCTGTGACACGGTTCAGTGTTCTCAGTGTTCAGAGTCTTCCTGTCTCCCTCAGCTCGAGCTGAATGAAAGAGCACAGATGGACGGTTCCTCTCCTCTCTGGCCTCCGCGGCTCCTCCGTTAGTCTCGGTCCGAGCCGAGACTCCGCTGTCTGGCGGGGAGTGCTGCTGACGGGCTATTACGCCGGTCTTCGGGATCTGCCAAAGGGGGTTTGTGGTCTTGGAGGTGTCCATGGGGAGAGGCAGATGTCTGTAGAAGCGAGAAGGGCTTTCTGTGGAAGTGCTTACTGCATAGTGAAGGTTGGGAGGAGCGTAAGTGCTGAAGTTCATGCTGGATTGGGTGTTCAGGGCATCGCTGAGGAAGAAGGGAGCTTCTGAAGATAAACAGCCGTGATTAACCAGCATCTCTGCTCTGCTCTGCTTTACACACAAGCCCCTTTGAGAAGAAATAAATAACAGTGTCCAAGATAAAGAAAGGAAAATCTAGATTAAAACATGTGGCAAGTTCTGTAATCGTTGTATTTTTATTGGTTTCTGTATGTTTTGAAAAACGTTTATACCATGTTCAACAATTGTTCAATTTAATGATTGACTTTAAAAATGTAATTTGGTGTAATCTCGTAAAAAAAAATCACATAACATATTTTTCTTACAGCTTGAATGTGTACAAATTAAACTTCTCAAAAAGCATTAAAAAATTTATAAAAAACTATAATATAATATATAGAGGGGCTGCCGCTTTTACTTTCGTTTTGTGTTCGTTTATTTGTTTATTAAAATTTTATGTTTAAATGTTCGCCGGTTCCCGCCTCCTTCTTCCCGATCTACGAACTTTGTTACATATACCATTCTATTTTAATATTAAATATATACATATTTAAGAAAACAACCACATTGCATGCTGCTTCTGCGTCAGACTGATGCTGGCTGGATAGGATTTACCGCGAGTTTTCAAAAGCGCGATAATCAAACACGGTTTTGATGATAATTAAATTTTAAACGGTAATACTAACCGTCAGGGCATTTTATCGTGATTTATCGTGAAACCGGTAATCGTTCCATCCCTAATTCAATATTGGCAATATTTTCTTCGTTATGATATTAGGAAAGTTGCATAACCCCAATTTTTTTCTATATGCTGCCCCCATATATATATATATATATATATAAAGAGAAATTCAATTTTTTATGTATTTCTGAATTAATTAATAAATCAAATATTACATTATTAATAAGAATGAGCCTGTTACAAATCACATGTCTGCATTTGAATGTTTTTGTGCCTTTCTAAGCACTCACCTGGAGTCTATGAACCTCTGGCATGTGTCCATCACATGCTCCATCTGTAAATATGTGGCTGTGTTGAGGGTGGCTATAATGAAGTTATCTTTAAGTGTGAGGCAAGACGTATACATGAACTCCAACAATATGGCAAAGCCATCGGGGTCCACCTTTGGATCTAAACTTATGATGCTCAAGGTACTTTTATAAGCATCTGCAAACATGGAGTAGAAGAGGCCGCTGAGAAAAGACAAGATGGAATACAAATGTCACTTACTGTGCATGTCATGTATTTGAAATTGTGCAAAATGCAAAAATCACAGTGCTACCTGCATGCCATCAGAACTGTCTTATGGGCCCGGAACTGCTGCCCACCGACCACAATGGTGACATCGGTCAGGATGTTTCTGCTGCGGAGGCGGTTGAAGTTGAACAGCGCATCCTGAGGAAGAAGGGAGCTTCTGAAGATAAACAGCCGTGATTAACCAGCATCTCTGCTCTGCTCTGCTTTACACACAAGCCCCTTTGAGAAGAAATAAATAACAGTGTCCAAGATAAAGAAAGGAAAATCTAGATTAAAACATGTGGCAAGTTCTGTAATCGTTGTATTTTTATTGGTTTCTGTATGTTTTGAAAAACGTTTATACCATGTTCAACAATTGTTCAATTTAATGATTGACTTTAAAAATGTAATTTGGTGTAATCTCGTAAAAAAAAATCACATAACATATTTTTCTTACAGCTTGAATGTGTACAAATTAAACTTCTCAAAAAGCATTAAAAAATTTATAAAAAACTATAATATAATATATAGAGGGGCTGCCGCTTTTACTTTCGTTTTGTGTTCGTTTATTTGTTTATTAAAATTTTATGTTTAAATGTTCGCCGGTTCCCGCCTCCTTCTTCCCGATCTACGAACTTTGTTACATATACCATTCTATTTTAATATTAAATATATACATATTTAAGAATATCATGAATTATTATGTTTTGGGGCCTTTGAGCACATCGTACAACGTAAATAAAATTATTATTTTTTTTTTTCCAAAAAGTCAAATTATTTGATATTTTAAGAGACTTCTTCTCTGTAAGGGTCTTCTCTTTGATACCTTCCCATGTTTTATGTTTTATTTCAACACGTTTTTTGCAAACATTACTCTGATTTTGGCGTTTTTTAAAAGTTTTTCAACTAGTCAATATAGGGATGTAACGGTATGTCAGGATGTTTCTGCTGCGGAGGCGGTTGAAGTTGAACAGCACATCACCAGCATGGCGAGTGAACTTAATGCAGCCGTCTGCTGCACTTGACATTGTTCACCTGCACAGAAATCATTCAAAATCAAGGAAAACAAAATGCATAAATAAATAAATAAATACCCATTTGGTTACTAAAGCTAAAGAAAAAAAAACTATATCACACCATATATATATATATATATATATATATACACACTGTATATGTATATATATATATATTAAATCTGTGTAGTTATATCTAATGTTACACAATAGACTATATTATTACCAACCAAAAATCTTCATGTCAAAACTGAAGGTGTGCCAGTTTAGTCAACTGAACACTAGATGTCCACAAGATATGACCGACTTTTAAATGAGGCCTAACAATATTTTGTATTTAATCTTCTTTGTGAAATATATAATCCTTTAATGATTACGTCTCTGTAGTCATCATTTGCTTTGAGTTTGTTCATTGTATTTAATTTTAGATGGTTAAGTAAAAATAAGGTATCAAATTGATGTTTTACACATATACACACATACTGTACAATTTATACTTACTTTCCAATCTTTAAAATCCCCCGTAAATGCTATATTCATATAATGTTCATATTTACTACTTGCATTTGACTTGAGAGACCAAAGTATGCAGACTAACCTAGAGAGCTGCCTACCTAGACAACATTTTTGGGCATCACAGGTGCAATCAATTAAAAAAATAATAATAATAATTTACGCTTTTACTGTATATCAGAGAAGCGATACCACAAAAATGCCGTCTAAGTAGGCAGCTCACAAGGTTTCATTCACAACCCCGAGTCATCAAATTATTCAGACGACGCCTTTAAGCTTTTGATATTAAATTCTGCATCACCTTTCCCTTAAAAAAAAGATAAACATCACTATATAGGGAGGGAGGGAGCAGTAGGCTATTTGATTTAAGACACCTGCGTGCAATGCAAGCATGGAGTCTTTCCTATGAGTGACACTTGTTGCGCAGCGAAGGTTCATGTTGATATATCAAACCTCGTGGTATATTGAAGTATTATGACGAGAAGTTTATGAATAAAAGCCACGTGAGTAGACTCTATTACAGGTGTTTGGTGTAAAACGAGCGTTTCGATTTGATACGGTATTGTTTCAGTGAAACAGAGACTGCAGTACGCATAAATAATCGCAATCGGAAAAGAACATAACACATATTCGTATGCTGGATTTATTAACCTTGATCATTTATTACATTTTCAGTGAAATAGATCCGTTTGAGAGTTCAATAGCAATCACATTTGCATGGGTGAATGACAAAGTCATATAAAAACTATTCAAATATAGCAATTTTGACATTATTATTATTATTATTTTTTTTTAATGTATACGACCTATACGCGTCTACAGCTTTATGATCACCCAGGTTGTCTATTATAAGTAATAAACTTAGTTTCCCACCCATATAAAGTTGCATAAACCTGTCTTTATTATACAATCCAGAGCTTCCTAATCTAATGCAACTCCATACAGAGTGAAACTGACATACGAGACGAATAGGATTAGTAATTCACGCAATTAGGCCAACAAAAGTCGAGCTGCGTAATGAACACCACAGCTCTCAATACAAGAAAGTAACGTTAGTCCGGTTTTAAAACAAAATAAAAATCAACTATAGCAACAACTAGAGCGTCTCGTGTTTAATCTAGACTTTTTGCTAGATAGAAGAAAATCACCTGGTGTATTTTTCTTGGAAGTGTCCACCGAAGACAGTTCTTGGAAGAACTCTTCTGAGAAGACGCAGTTCTCAATTCTCGGAATTTTACCAGTGGACTGTACCACTGACACACCAGAGGGGGCACCCGGACACTGTCCTCGCGCTTCTGCAGTGCTAAATTAGCTCTTAACGGAAATATCATACAAGTCATTCTAAAGACTTTAAAATTAACGTGTATGCTTAATGTTATTGCTTTTAGCGCCTTATTTATTAACATCGTTGGAGTAATTACACTCCGCACCTCTGTAGGTGGTGGTTTGCTCCAGAGACGCGGTCATAATCTACGTCAATCGTCCTCCCACCCTTTCACTACTGTACAGATTCGGCAGAAATGGTTCCTCCCGATATCACCCCTCCATTATAATGTGTACATTATGTCATGTTGAATTAACTCGGCCATTGTCGTCATAAGCTACATTTAAGTCTTACAAAGTAAATCACACAGATGTACAAAGAGCAATCTTTTTTTGTCTGTCCGAGATAAGTTAACAAGTCCTTTTTTTCATGTCAGATGTGTAATAATGATGACAGTAGGTTAACTATAATACCACAATGTTATTATTATATTATTATTACAATGTTATTATTTAAAATTTTTTTTTAGTTGTCTATTTCATAAAGGGTGGAGATATTTCTTTCAAATCAATAAGCTTGTACTGATTGCGATTTTGCTTAGTTTATAATAGATAAAAAGCTCAAACCACTTTCATTGACTGTTTGCATTATTTGCGCATCTGCTAAATTAATGACTAAAAATTAAACACGAACCTGATAAAAATCTTACTTACAAGAAAAATGTTCTCTGTATCCACATAGATTTGAATGAGTCAGGGAATGTGTCAGCATAATATACAAATTTACAGACAAAACATTGTTTAATATTACGGCAAACAATGCATTTTGATAATTTAAGCAGGTGTTATTTCTAAATGTCAGAATTTTCATTTTTGGGCGAATTTTCCCTTTATTATTACCCTCTTCTACATGCTCTCTAAAGTAGCATCACAAGATCTGGGAGGTCACAGATTGATTACAGCATAGAATTAAGATGCCATGTGAGGCAAATAAGGTCTCTTACACACACACACACACACACACTTAAGCTCATGACTGCTTCAGCAGTAACTTAACACTCAGCAAAGCAGCTATTCAGGACCATAACGCAGTGCACACAGTCCTCAACACTATTTATATATCAGTACCAAAGAGGTACTGGAAACATGCACTTTCGGTTGTGCAGAGAAACCTCTCGTCTAACACATTGTGGTTCAGGTACTCCAAGAACAGAGCAGTTTACAAAACTAATAGATGATTGTGAATTCCCTTAAGAAATACTAAAGTGAATGTGCATGATGAGAAATTACATTTTGGAGAGTAGTAAAAAAAAAGAAAAAGTAGCATGCTAGAAATGATGGCTGCACTGAAAGACTGGCCTAGAAATGTCTGCAATGCTGAGACAATCATTACAGTGTAGAGCTTTTATATTGCACATCTTCCTGACAGTTAAGTGACGTTCTGTATTGCTTCTGAATGGGAAATCGTTTGTGAAGTTCTTTCATTGTGAAAGGTTGGCAACATGTCATATCTCTTAAACCTCATCGTGAAACTGCCCCCACCTCTCACACATCCAAATACACAGTTCCTCTTTCTTCAGAAGAGGAAAGTGCCCTATCGGAAATAAACGCTGCTGTCACAGACCTTTCATTCTCAGATGGACGATGAGTTGTTCTAGAGAGATTTGTCTCACGTTATACTTAGAGTGATTTCTGTGTTGTTGGTCATGCTTAAAGTGAAGGTCATTCTTTTCTTCAGAAAGGTGAACATAACATATATATTACATATTTATTGGCAGGCCCAGCTCACCCCACCCAGAGTAATATACTTTTTATATGACTCGCCCTGAAAAATCTTTGGCCCACTTTAAATAGACTAGCTTATACTGCTTTATAACACTCATCTATCACACAAATCAATATACTTGTCAATGGCAACAATGCTGTATCATTTTTACTCATCACTATCACACATCAAAGACATAGTTCAGAAAGTTGAGAGGCTGTTCCAAGAAAAGCATTCATATACAGGCCATAGATGACTCAGTGACTGCCATCTAGTATGGTTATCTCGGTCCTTCAGGTTTTGTAGTGATCTGCAAGGCTGCACCTACAGAGGTGAAAACACTTCATTACATACTTCAGCTTCAGCTTCATACTTTAGCTTCAGATAAAACACAAATTTGTTTTGAAATATGTGTGAAAGAGTTCCTTAATGTTATGATGTTTTATTTGTGTGTTTTATACATATCAGAGTTGTTAGTTGTGTCAATAATACCTTTCAAAATTTGAGCTGTGTGGCTTGTAGTCAGTGTCTATTAGCTTAGCATATATGCTAGTGTATGCCTAGACATTAGTGACAATATATGTTCCCAAAAATTAAAATCCTGTCATTGTTTGCTCACCTTCATGTCATTTCAAACATATATTACTTTTTTTCTTCTCTGGAATAGAAAACGAGATATTTTGAAGAATGTCAACAATGAAATGTTGAAGATATTTTGAAGAATGCTGGTAACTAAGCAGTTATGGTTCCCATTGACTTCCTTAAATTTTGTATTTTTAATTTTTTTTGGTCCATACAATGGAAGTAAACGGGAACCAAAACTGCTTAGTTACCAGCATTCTTCAAAATACCTTCTTTTGTGTTCCATAGAAGAAAGAAAGTCATAGAGGTTTGGAACAATATGAGGACGAGTAAACAATGACAGGATTTTCATTTTTGGATGGAAACTTTCATCCAGGGATATAACGAGTAGCTCCAAACATCTCCAGCTGAAAACTGTGACTGTAACTTATGTTGAAAGCATTTTCTATAGAAAAGTTCAAGCTTGTTTTAATAGGTGGTTCTGGTGGCCATATTTATCATTTAAGTAACAGCATATTGGCCTCATTTGTACTTTTCACTGTTCTGTAAAATAGTGCATGCCATTTACTTTAGCTTGGGATCATTCCTCTACACAAAACATCCATTAAAGTTGCCATGAAATCAAAGTTATGATGGTTACAAAAGTCATTTTATAACTGTGCTTTGAGGCTATGCTAAATATTGACAACTTACACATTTATATCAAAATGACAGACTTTCTTTTCTGAGAAAATGGACCAAAAATAAAGAAATAAACAGATTTTTCTCCAATCAAATACTTTCCAGAGCGAGAATTTATTTAACTCAATATAATCTGCAACCAACAATCAAGTAGAAAATCCATAGCTAAAGCTGACTGGTTACTTACGAAGAGCCCTTCAATATGTTCCTGTTTCAAAAGGAAGAGTTCCCTTTTATAGGTTCACTTTTACGCTGCGAAGCGGTCACTATGGGAACACCTTCAGTGTGACGAATGCCTGAAGCCCTTATACCATCACGCCATTTTATTGGCCTGTAGCGCCTAGCACCACCCCGAGAATACGTCACATATGCTCATATATCAGCATGCTATGCGTGGTTTCATCAGATTTCTTTTCCTTCAGAAAGCAGATTATCTGTTGCCCGTAGAAAAGCGTTTTTGTCGTGTTCTTTGCTACTTTTAAAAGCAGTTTCACTCCTCTCAAGTGGACACGTTGAGCTATAGGAAACGCATCGATCCATGTGACAGGTTCATCGCAGGAGGAGACACTCATGACATGTGCGTGCAATGTTTGGGTCTTCAACATGCTCAAGCGACGCTTAACGGCCTGTCTGACTGTCGACACTGTGATAGCCTGCATTTAAAAGTTTTGCACTCGAGGCTCGCCTCCTTTCTGAGGAAAGGAGGACTCGCGTCTAACCCCGTCATTCCGTTTCTGCAGTTGCCGAAGCGCCGCACAAGACAGACACTTGGGGTGACGTTTACGAACCAGAGCACATGGAGGGTGAGATGACGAAATATTCGCGCCCCAGCCCAGCCCTGTAGGCCTCTCCCCTTCTTCAAAGATCTCCACCAAGAGGTTTTGAAATCTTGGAAGCAACCCTTTTTGACCCACATTACTAATCCCGCTGATGCTGACTTCGCCAACGTCTCCAAAATGGCGGAGCACGGCTACGCGAAAGAGACTCTTATGGCCTATCTCGCGCCAAATTCAGCTCCGACTTGGAAGTCACACCCCCTACTGCCGTCCAAGCCGTGCAGGATTACTTCCACTTTAGTCAGGAAATCTTACATGGGCGCTGGACAGGCGGCAGCTACTCTTCATTCTATGGCTTTACTCCAAGCTTATCTAGCAGATGTGCATAAGGAGCTGGATGAGGGAGAAGGCCTGTCTCCAGAAGCTGTTGGCGGGAATGGTGGCAGTTGAGCGCCATCTTTGGCTTACTCTCACTGACATACTCTTACTCTCAAAACTTTCCTTTTGGATTCCCTCATGTCTAAGGACGGCCTGTTTGGAGAATCGGTTACTGCTGTTGTGGAGAAATTTCGGGCAGCGAAGCAGCAGTCTGCTGCTTTTTGCCAGCTCATCCCACGCAGGTCTAGGGAGGTCGAGCAGCAACCACCTGTAGTTTCTTCATGCTCGTCTTCTCTGCAGCACCCTCGAGAGGTTCAGCGGAGTGAACCATTGCATATGGAACCCCCTCGTAAGGACTGGGGTCCTAGGTCTCGTCCACCGGTTCTCTTACGGCAACGCAGACGGATAGACCTGAGCTTAACGGCCAAGGCCTCTTGTCCTCAGGTCCCTAGTAGCAGTTCCTAATTCCTTCACTCGTCCTCTGAGGTCAGGCCTTCTTTTGGAGAGTTTGGACAAACTGCGCAAGCGTATTCGCCTCACATCACCGGTCTTAACTGTCCCGCTGTATATTGCGCCTCGGTCGGTTCTAGGCCGCGCCTTCACGACGAGCACTACCTCAGACATCTGCGCTTTCCAGCCTTCAGAGTTCGAGAAAAAGCCCTAGGGTCTTACGCGCATGGCCCGTTTATGATGCTGTTCAAAGCCCCCACTATCGATGTGGCGGGCTGGCCCAATTGGTCTATTGGACAGCTCCATGTGTTTCGGGTTCCTATGCAGGGGCATCAGTCTATAACAATGAGTTTACTAAGTGCGCTTACGGTTTTTGCAGATGCCAGCGGCTCTCTGCGATCAGTGGATGTTTTGGCACCCACAGTTCAGCAGGTTTATTGGGCCGTGTGGCAACACCTACCTGAGATCTCGCAGTGGGTACTACGTACCATTCAACACGGTTACACCATCCAATTTTGAAAAGGGATTCTTTCCATGATGGTGCGTCCTTCGGAGGTTTCAGCTTTGAGTCAGGAGATTTTGTCACTCCTAGAAAAGGGGGCTATAGAAGAAATAACCCCCCACTCAGATGGAGTCAGGCTTCTACAGCCGTTATTTTGTTGCGCCCAAGAAGGATGGGGGTTTACGTCCAAAATCGGACTTCACCTAAATCTTGCAATCAGAGTGAGCAAATTCAAGATGTTGACGTTAAAATCCATTTTGTCTTATATCCGAACTGGAGATTGGTTTGTGACTATCGATCTAAAGGATGCGTACTTTCACATCCAGATCGTCAAGAGATGCAGGAAGTTCTGTAGGTTGGCTTTCGATGGCAAAGCTTACCAATACCGTGTTCTTCTGTTCGGACTGGCTCTGGCTCCTCGAATGTTCACAAAGTGTATGGACACGGCTCTGGTTGTGGCTCCAGGGTGTCCGGATATTGAACTACCTGAATGATTTGCTGATATTAGCTCTATTGAAAGGAACTGGCGAAAGCGCATCGAGACTTGGTGCTCGTTCATTTGAGGAGCCTAGGATTGCACGCAAAACTGCAAAAGAGTGTTCTGCTGCCACGTCAGCAAACAGCTTTTCTGGGCGTGGACTTGAATTCTTGCACGATGCGGGCACATTTGTCTGGACAGAGGTGCATCGTGGCAAGCACATAAATCCTTTGGAGATGCTGGCAGTGTTTCTGGAACTCAAACAGTTCTTACCCTATCTGAGGTGTTGTCACATTTTGGTCAGGACGGACAACACGACTGTGGTCTCGTACCTGAATCGCCAAGGAGGACTACGTTCTCGCCCCCCGTGCAGGTTGGCGAGATGTGTCCTGCTTTAGCCGCAGATCAAGTCAGTCTGTCAGTCAGAGCAGTCCATGTCCCAGGTCATCTGAACTTAGGAGCGGACCTACTCTCGAGGCAGGGCTTAGAAGCCAAGAATGGAGGTTACACAGTCAGGTGGTGAGCCTCATATGGAAGAGGTTCGGCTGAGTGGAAGTAGACTTGTATGCTTCAAGCATGACTACGCATTGCCCGCTCTGGTTCCCCTGTCTCCTCCGTCACCTCTGGGTGTGGACGCTCTGGCCCAGGACCAAATTTTATGCTTTCCCACCGATCCATTTACTCTCAGTGGTTATGTTTAGAGTACTGGTGGACAAAGTGGAACATCTGTTGTTGGTGGCCCCGTTCTGGCCCACTCAGATGTGGTTCTCGGACTTGGTCAGTCTGCTAGCCGGCCCTCCTTGGGAGGTTCCCCCTCAGACACGACCTGCTGACTCAGGCTCAGGGTATGATTTGGGATCCTCATCCAAAGGGTCTGAATACTTAGGACCGTGTGATATTTCAGTTTTTCTTTTTTGATAAATCTGCAAAAATGTCAACAATTCTGTGTTTTTCTGTCAATATGGGGTGCTGTGTGTACATTAATGAGGAAAAAAAATTAACTTAAATGATTTTAGCAAATGGCTGCAATATAACAAAGAGTGAAAAATTTAAGGGGGTCTGAATACTTTCCGTACCCACTGTATATGGAGATTTTGGGTGTGGCCCCTGAGCGGACTACGTTAATGTGTTCTGGTCTCTCGGCAGAGATTACGACACTATTCTTAACTTTAAGGCTCCCTCCATGAGGCGCCTGTATGCCCTTAAGTGGAAGCTTTTTGCCTCATGGTGTAGGCAGCACAACCTAGATCGAGTTCATTGCCCTGTAGGTTCAATACTGGAGTTTCTGCAGAATCATTTTTCAAAGGGGGTGGCCTCTTAAGGGACTCTTAAAGTTTATGTGGCAGCCATATCTGCTGAACATGTGCCCATGGGAGGTGTTTCTGTTGGACGTCACCCTCTGGCTTCCTGTTTCATGCAGGGGTCGAGACGGCTTAGGCCTTTCCGCCTGGCAAGAATTCCTTCATGGGATTTTTCTATCGTCTTGGAAGGTCTGGCAGGCCATCCATTTGAGCTGTTGGAGTCTGTGTCAGAGAAGCTTTTGACCCTTAAGACGGTCCTTTTGGTGGCTCTATTTTCTCTTAAGAGAATAGGGGATCTGCAGGCTCTTTCTATCAGCCCTTCTTGTACGGATTTTGCCCCGGGGCTAGTTAAAGTCTTACTGCGACCTATGCCTGAGTACATTCCTAAGGTTGCTACGACTCCGTTTTGCTTTCAGCAAGTGGTCTTAGAGGCTTTTTCCCCTGCTGATGTGGGGTCTGATAGTGATGTGCAACTTCTTAGTCTTTGCCCGGTGAGGGCATTGAGATCTATGTCGACCGCACAGTTCAGTAGCATGGATCTGACCAATTGTTTGTATGTTTTGGTGGAGCTGCCATCACCAAACAGCCTTCTCAGGCTCTTTTTAAGGGCTCTTCGTTGGAAGATATTTATGCTGCGGCAGGATGGTCCTCTCCTTTAAAAAGTGTATATTTTAATATCCTAATTGAAACTAAGTCTTATCACTGAATCCAGGCCGTCTACAAATGAAGCCAGACCACCTGTGGGTGATGGATTTTTAGATTGGAAACGTCTGAGCCAAGCGTGTTTTAAGCATCATATTAGCATAGGTAGTGTTTGATTCACTAAATAGATGCGTCTTTTGAGGAAAGATACATAAACGTTGTGCTAGAATATTTATTATATTTGTTAACGTTAGGTAATAAAAATACAACTGTTCATTGTTATTTTTGTCAGCACATGTACAAATGTTAACAGATGCAACTTTTAATTTTAATAATGTATTAGTAATGTATTTGAAGCTGTAAGTCCCGAGTGCTGGATCCAGTGCACACACCTGCACACTGCACTTTGCATCTGCGTGTACTTTTAAAACACACGTGTCAGTTTTTTCAGGTCAGGATCGATTCAGCACACATGGCCTCGTACTGGAAACATAAGTCTCACTTTGCTGTGAAAAACTACTTAACCAAACAGATCCAGAAGTCCATTGATCTTCCATTGAGTATGTTGACCTTAGCCTCAGTCCAACAGTACAGAATCTATGCATGAGTGGACAAGCACTGCACCAAATACGGTTTACTTTTTAATGAATCTGTATTAAATTGCAATGCTATCGCTTGAATACTTGAACAGCATTGATCGATGAAGTCACAGAGGTCATAGCACTGACTTTACATACAGGGATAGTTCACCCTAAAAAGAAAAGTCTGTCATCATTTGCTTACCCTCATGTTGATCCTTAAGATTTTCATTCATCTTCGACCCACAAATGAAGATGTTTTTAATTAAATCTGATAGATTTCTGTCTGTCCATTGAAAGTTCATTCTTCTAACTTTCAAGCTTCAAAAAGTTCATGAAGACATGGTAAAATAAATCCATATGAATTGAGCTGTTTAATCCAAGTCTACTGAAGAGACACAATCACTTTATATAATTTGATGAATAAATTAAATTTTAATTGAATCAGTTTGATGAATAGATTTAATTTAGGCTTTTACACTCTTAAAAATAAAGGTTCTTTATTGATATTAATGGATCCACAAAGAACATTTAACATTCACAGAAACTTTTCATTCCACAAAATGTTATTTATAGTGGAAAAAGTTTTTTTATATGTTCATACATAAAAAATGTATTCATACTAAGAATGGTTCTTTTAAGAAATATTCATTAAAAATTCTTGTGTGATTGTGTCTCTTTAGAAGACTTGGAAGTCTCTTCAGAAACGGCTCAATTCATTTGGATTACTTGTACAAGGTCTTTATGAACTTTTTGAAGCGTCAAATTTAGGTGAATTTGACTTTAAAGGGGTCATATGATGCGATTTCAAGTTTTCCTTTCTCTTTGGAGTGTTACAAGCTGATTGTGTATAGATAAGATCCCTGAAGTTGCAAAGACTAAAGTCTCAAAACCAAAACTAACGACATTATTAACTGTCTTGATATTTACTTTGAAAGCTTGAAGCTCGCGGTTATGGTAAGGGGTGTTACATTTCCGATGAGTGCTTGCGGTGTTTGGCCAATCACAATGCACTGGGTCAGCTGGCCAATCAGAGCAGACTGCGCTTGTCGGAAGGAGGGACTTTGTAGAAAACGAAGCGTTTGAGAGAGGCGGGGCATAGAGGACCTACAATAATGTACAGTATTTGAAAAATAATGTGTTTTTTGAACATTAAAGCATGTCAACATATTCGATTACACCAAATACACAAAATAATCATCTTTAAAAAAGCATCATATGACCCCTTTAAGTGGAGTGTTGGAAATCTTTCAGGTTTCATAAAAAATATGTTCACTTTGTTTTTGAAGACGAATGAAAGTCTAAGAGCGACATGTGACACAGTTTTCATTTTTGAGGAACTGTCACTTTTACAAGTTTTCCAAAAAAATGTGTCATGTTTTTGACAGGAAGATGATTAAAAAAAATTTCAGAAAGTACTGTGTTTCCTCCTCATTATTAGTGGTCTTTTCTAAAGCACCGCTATTGCTCATTCTCATAGGGATTTACCAAAAATCCCTAAGTATTAAACTTTGGCATATACATCATCCTGCCCTGTTTTTGATACAGATATGATTCATACGTCAAAATAGATGAAACTGATTTCTAGCTTTGTCCCTCACCCGCCCCCTTCTATGATTCTCTTGTTTCAACACCTGATCTGATTACTTAACTTTCTCCTGCATCCAGACCTGCCCTATCCAATTACCTCACCTCACACTGGTGTGACGTTTCTTCACCGAAGGCGTAAACATTTTAATGATGCAGATCCAATGCAGCTTAGCAAAGATTTACAACAACTTGTTACAGTCAGCCAAATCGGTTAAAGTAACCTTTGTTAAAATGGGTTCAGATCATATGAGGCTGTGGGTGTTAAAATACAGTATGAAACATACAACAGAGATACATTAGGAACAATTTCCAAATAAAAATTAATCAATTAATCTTTTTATTTGTTTGAAATAGCTACCATTTAATATTTTCCAAATAATTACTACATATAATTTGGAATAGAAATCTTTTGTAACATTATACATGTTGTTAATGCCACTTGATCAATGCAATACAACCTTACTGAATAAAAATATGAATCTCTTAAAAATTGAACAAAAATAAATAAATCAAATTTAATATATATATGTATATATATACACTTCACTGATGTTAGTCTATGCAGCTGTGCCTTAAGTTTCTGTTGTTTGATTTTTAAAGGACCCTTGACATGCTGATAGATAAGTCATTTCATAACAAATAACTAACACTGACAACAACAAGATCAACAGCATTAATAAGGCCAGAAAACATCAAAACAATAATCCTATAACAGTAATGACATAATTGATTCATGCTGCAATGCATGCTGGGAGCCCGTAAACAAATCAGCAGCATTGTTCAATATGAAACTGTTTGTTCAGACAGCTCTGTTCTGTTGGGACAGCATTTGGGTTGAATATTGTGTGTGTGTTTTTATGTAAAGTCACATTTCATATCTTCATATCTGTGACTCAAAATGTTCCATATGCTGCAGTTACATTAAATGTAATAGGTTTTTTTTAACCATGTGATTGTCTGTTTATTCACATTAATGATAGAGCTGATGGCCACATATCAGTTTGTTTGCGCTTGAATCATCTCACAGACCCTGACCTCTGCATGGATGATACAAAGATGATATGATATAAACTCCTAGGCTAAACATGTGGAAAACAGTGAACTTACACCTCAAGCACATGTCGACATGAGCACATCCGAAACTTTAGACCAACCTAAATATACTGTAACCACACACAAGCGAGTTTCCCTGTATACATGCATTCTAAACATGTGAAACACCACTATTACCATTTAATTTAGTTGATAATTGGTAACACTTCACATGTTAACATTAGTTAACTACAATAGTTAACATGAACTAACAATGCAAAATACTTCTAAATATTTATTAAGTTTAGTTAAATGAAAATTTGCTTAAAATTTACTCACCCTCAGGCCATCCGAAATGTAGAAGAGTTTGTTTCTTCAGGATAGAGGACTCATTTGAAGTTAAAAGCATCTTTATTATGGATTTGGAGTTGTGCAGATTATTTGTGGAATATTGTGATGTTTTTATCAGCTGTTTGTATTCACTGCAGAGGGTCCACTGGTGAGTAAGTGATGTAATGCTTAATTTCTCTGAATCTCTTCCCATAAAAAAAAAAAAATGCATCTACATCTAAAAATGCATCAACTTCTTAAAGTTGCATCTCTTAAAGTGCCCCTATTATGGATTTTTGAAAAGTGACCTTTCATGCAGTGTGTAACACAGCTCTAAGTGCAAAGTTTTAAATCTGAAAGTGCACCGTGTATAAAGTTATTGTCTCTCAAAAGTAAGAGTCGACTCTGAATCATTGAAACGAGTCGTTTTTAAAACGAATCCCAAGCCATTTCATGTTGACGTCAACATGAAACATTAGTATATTGGTGGTCTTTTTGCGTTGGGCTGAATGCAAATGCAAAGTCATTCTTTGCCACTAGGTGCCGCTTTTGGAGCGGTAAACATAGCGGTTTCCCCGGTAACGCTGTACACAAAACAGCACTGCGCTCACAAACGCTGCTTTATCAGGCATTACAGGTGTATGCTGAAAAGAAAATGAGACCAATTGGACCAATCACCGCAGACTAGCGTCACGCAAATGAGGGGTTTGGAAAAATGAATCGTTGAACTAATCGTCTGGGAGTCGTTGAGCAAGTAAGGTAAAAATAAATGCATATTATAAGACAATGAAAGTGTTTTTTGACCTTGCATGCATGTCAACCTGTTGTTGGGGACTCCCAAAACCAAAATATGAACCTTTCATTACCCACAATAGGGGCACTTTAACATTATTTAATGGTCCTGTCATGAGCTGACATTAACTAATGAACATCTGTATTTTTATTAAAGGGGTCATATGATGCGATTTAAATTTTTTCTTTTGTAATGGGTTTTAATGTTTATGTCTCGTCGCTCCGGCCTGACACGGCATCAACAGTATGTGAGGGGCGTAACATTTCCGTCTCATGCTTGAGGTATTCGGCCAATCACAACGCACTGGATAGCTGGCCAGTCAGAGCACACCTCGCTTTTCAGACCTATGAGCTTTGTAAAAATCGACGCGTTTCAAAAAGGCGGGGCATAGAGGAGAAACAATAATGTACAGTATGTGGAAAATAATGTGTTTTTTGAACTTTAAACCGCATAAACACATTTCATTACACCAAATACACAAAATAATGTTCTTTTTAGCAACATCATATGACCCCTTTAAGTGATATTAACAAAGATTAATACTTTTTTTCCCTTCTCATTGTTAGTTCATTTTAGTTAATGTGTTACCTAACATTAACTAATGGGACCTGATTGTAAAGTGTTATTTTCAGCTATCTTTAGCGCTGACACTTCCATACTTAGAGTAAACAGCTTATCATTGGCCGACGTTTGGTCATAGACCTGTTACACCATATATCACAACTTCCTCCTCCAGAAAATCACCAGTATAAGCTAAAACAGATCATCTTTTTGATGTTATTCAAAGGTAACAATGTACTTATTTTATTTAAATAATAATATTAAGTAAATGTCCAATATTGACAAAATGACTGATTATACAGCAGCAGAACTGCCAAGGAGGGCTGATTTGGTGATTTAAGTCTCTATTTTGGTGGTAAATATCAGTGTTCTCTTAGGCATGTGTTTGTGTATAATGTTTTGTAGAAAGCAATTCATGCAAAACTAGATCCCTCACCTCAGGCATTACAATCTAGTATGCTGAAATGTGTGAGGCAAGTCGCAGCAGGATGAAAACAGGTTATTTTCAGAAGGTGAACGTTACAGTAAACCCCACCTTATGCAAAAAAGTTCTGCCAAGACTGTCAGCTGAGTGAGGAGTGTATGGCTTTCTAGGAATGCAGTACAGAGTAGTGTTGTTCAAAAACAAATGCTCGACCTACTGCAGGAACCTGTTTTCAATGCGCCCCCTGTTGGACAAACACATCTAAAATTAATCACTAAGTTTAACCCTTTAAGTGGATAATTAAATAAATATTCTTAATCAGTTATACCTCTAATAATGATAACCTCCTTTATGTTTGAAAGGGCAACATGCTAACAGGTTTGAACTGAAGAACTAGGCCACACAACGTCTTCCGCTGAACTTGCTGAGATGGAATTTCAACTTTTGGATCGCGTGAGCTTCTCAGTGTTTCCACCCTCATTCCTACATCAACCACAGTTCAGTCATTTCAGTTCAGTCTGTCTTCTGTTTGAAGTGTCATTACATTGCCTACTTTAAAAGCATTAAAGTTATAAGAAGGGCAGTCGTTTAGTTTGGACATCTATATAACTGAAAAAAGAATTTAATTTGATTTCAATTAAAGGGATAGCTCACCCATAACTTCTGTAATCATATTCTCACCCTCAAGTTGTTCCAAACCTGTATGAGAAGACAAAAGAAGATATTTTGAAGAATGTTGGTAACCAACCAGTTGCTGGCAGCCATGGACTTCCATAGAATGGAAAAAATCCTATGAAGTCAATGGCTACCAACAACTAGGTTACCAACATTCTTCAAAATGCCTTCTTTTGTGTTCAGCAGTAGAAAGTAACTCCTACATGTTCAGAATTTTTATTTTGGGTCACCCCAAAATGACAAACTAACACATTTTTTTATTGAAATGAATTGAATTTATTGGCTGGAACCCATTTTGACACATTTTTAGATTTGCCAATGCGGCTTTTTAGTACTTGTTTTTTTTTTCACACTATGCAGATTTTACTTAAGATCATAATAAATAAATAAATAATGAATAACCTTAGGCCTTCACAAGACAAAGGGCACTTCAGTTATGAAAAAATTCAGACATTTAATTTAGTGATGTCAGTATTGTGTTGATTATCAATGATATTTTCCTAAGAACAAACTTTCTCAAACAGACAAACAAAATAAGTTACACTTTATTTTAAGGTGTCCTTGTTACACATATGTACTTACTATTATAATAACAATTAATTATGCTTAATTACATGCGAGTAACCCTAAGCCAAACCCTAATCCTAACCCTAACTAAATAGTAAGTACATGTAGTTAATGTAATGTAGTTACATGTAGTTATTACTCAGTACTTAAATATATAATTATTACACTGTAACAAAGACACCTAAAAATAAAGTGTAACCACAAAATATAAGTGTTCTCTACCAGATTACTGGAAAACTAGCATTTGAAGATCTCAGCTGCTAAGCTAAGAACTGGTGTTCAATGCCAGATGACTAGTGATCATGTAGAGGTCGAGATTTTACAACTTCTTGCCTATAACCATCATAGATAAGATTTTATAGCATCTCTTTTGTTTCTATGCCCTGCCTGGGTCAACAATCACAACAAATACTTTAGAAACAAACAACACCGGGAGAAAAATCGCACTTAAAAAAGCTTTACAAAGTGCCAAAATAGTCCTAATTTCAGTGGCCGACTTCAAAATGAGTTCAACTCTCTCACATCCGCTTGTTCAGAAGCAAGTTGCACTGCCACTCAAGTTGCTGCTTTAGGAACAATTGCATAAAAAAATGTGAACGCCTGTGCCAAATACTGCAGGATGGTACGGTTATCCCGTAAACAGTGATGTTGTGTGGAAGCACTTGGCAACAAAGTGTTTGCCAGCCAGAAATAAATCGGCTCATTATGGTGCTCAGCCTTTTAGGTCAAATTAACAAGGTTTGCGAGGAAGTAAGTGCTGTCATTATCCTGGTGTCACTCCATAATGCCGGTGTGACACATGCTCAAATTTGCGATATTCAGGTTTATGGGCATGTATGTCTAAAACATCATTAAAGAGCACTTTGCTGTAGCAAATAAAACAAAGACCTCACGCCACTTTGTTAAATTAGCTGTATTTTGATTCACCATTTGTACGTCCTCTATTTATTTAAAACCAACTAACCCATTTTTTCAAATAGAATTCTCTGCTTTGTGGGTCATTTTGTCTCATTTAAAAGGTCACGGAAAAGAAGTGCGTCAATAACACACGAATCACGGTTTGCGTAGTATATAAATGAAGACGTTCCGAGGTCAGAAAACAAAAGACTTCCATAAGCTCAGCAGAAGACACTGCTTTTACACTATTTCCAGGCATGAAGGTGGTGCTGCTGGTGGTGCTGGTGGTGTTGGCGGCGTGGGCAGATTCGACCCAGGCCCAGAAAGCTCTGAGACTCTGTGGCCGTGAGTTTTTTCGGGCTGTCGTCTACACGTGTGGGGCTTCCAGATGGAGGCGGGGCCAAGCTGAGGACCCCTTAAATGGTCAGTATATATTTTGTCTTTGCTTGATCAGTCATCATGACAGTGTAATTGATGGCAGAAAACAAACTCCTAGTGTAACATTTTTGGTAGTTGTTGATAATTAATGTAACAACACCAACAACTAAAATTTTAGACACGGTCTCAAATTTATTATTTTATAAGGTTTAGTGGCCTGCCTTTTACAGATTATAATATAATATAATATAATATAACATAATATTATATTATATTATATTATATTATAATA
>NW_015647626.1:97100-108224 GCF_001515625.1 Sinocyclocheilus rhinocerous | reverse complement strand
ATTAACAAACATACAAAATTATAAATACTATATAATTATAAAATCAATATATATATATATATATATATATATATATATGAATTCATTAAAAAGTAATTGATAACTAATATTAATAAAACTCAATAAAGAATTGATTAGAAAGTTTAATCTGCATTACAGTTACTTTGCCTGCTCTGATCACATAGTTAAATGTAGTTTCTTAGCTTTGTATAGGAACTCACAAGGCCCACTGAAATGATGAAATGATGCAATCAAAACAAAACTTACATTTAAATCTTGGCTGAATTTGGAACAGCATACTACTCTTAATATTTCTGCCACACAAATACATTGCAGAAATAGTAGTAGTAAAACTGTGCCGTTTCAAATTCAGCTTGTGTGCCACCTGCTGTACAGACTTTAAGTTTCCATTCTGAAGTAACTTTCTGACATCCCCAACTCATCCCTTGTACAGCATGAACTGTGGAGGAAACAGAAATCATGTACAATGCATGTCTTTGATTTTACACAGATTATGAAATTGAGACTGATGTGGAGTCAGAAATGGACCGAGTAAGAAGAGAGGCATACGAAGCGCTGCCCTCCACGTGCTGTAAAGTGGGATGTAGAAAAAGTGATCTTGTTCGCATGTGCTGAGAAACACTCCCAACTTCATCATCTTCTCTGTGGAAAATGCATTTAAACGATTATTTTTCGGAGGACTTGAATTACATAGCAACTCAAAGTTAAATTGGTTTTCAAATATTTGAAAAATGTTCAGATGTAGTTTTCCAAGAAATTCTTCAAATGCAAGAAAAAAAGTATTTCTTTAAATGTGGCAACATTTAAAGAGCACCAATACTTAATAGAAAAGAAAGTTGTCTTTTTTTAGAGGTACTATTAAGGGAATAGTTCACCTTGAAATAAAAAAACACCCCATGTTGTTCCGAATCCATACTTGTTTCCCTAAGTGCTATCAGATATCCGATCAGGTACTGAAATATACATGTTTGAGTATATGCAAATACTATATGTGCCCCAAAACATGTTGATATTATGACACTTTTTGTAAGCGCGTAAATGTTTATGAAGTTAAATGGTTTAAAATGTTTTTAAAAATGTTATTAAAAAGGTTAAAATCTAGAAGCAGGGACAAATACTAGATTAGAAAAAAAAGTTTTTTAAATTAATTTATAGACTACCCAATATTGTATTTGATGGAATATATCCAATATCAGGAGATACCAACTGTAAAATTGAAAATAAATGCATTTTGAACAAAAAAAAAAAAAAAACATGAACATGGTTTATACGAGTCCTAATTTGTTGGGAAACAGCAATAAATACATTCTCAGAGGTATTTTTACATTTCTGCCACTCAAAGTTTAGGTTAACAATAACCCAATATCACCATTCACAGTCATTAACCTTCTATGGTATGCATTATGTTTGAACCATGAAATATTCAAATTCTGTCAGAACCACTATCGTCAAAGATGATTGACAATTAGCATACAGTTTGGATTGGCGGTATGGTTCTGTTCTGGGCAAGAACTCCCTGCGCATCCATGCAGCCTAGCATGGATGAGAGCAGGGAGAGCAGCGATAACTTTGTAGTTTAAATGTAGTTTAAGATTTAAAAAAACAATACAAGAACACACCATCTGTGATGAGTAGAGGCAAACAAAACAACAAAATGCCAAATTAAGGATTTTGGGGAAAAGTGTCTAGATTTTATGATGCAAAACTATTGGGTGATGTAATCCGCGCCAGCAGTAACAAGCAACACCCTCTCTCTCTCTCAGTCAATGCGAAAACTGCTAATAATACTGAGGGACCTTATATATGAATGCTTAGATAGGTGTCGTATTCCTATAGGTAGATGGGGATCAGCTGAGAGTCAGCTGATGCGAGCCTGACTAACGTGACCTGCCAGAACTAACGCTACGCTAGATTAAGTTTCAAATTTCAAATAAGTTTTTATTACATGAAATAGCTTCAATCATACAAATCAAACAGGTTTTTGAAAAAAAATAAAAAATAATTGGGGGTGGGGGGGTACTTGTTAGGGAAACGTTGCTATATGGCAACGCTGTACCACAATGGAAAATGGTCAAAAAAGTAGTTTTTCTATAAAATTATGATTTTCTTTTAAACGCACATTTCTTTTAGAAATTGATTGGAACTCATGCAAACCAAAAAATAAGTAGATCCCTATCATTTAACCTTCACTGAAGGCTAACTCATCCTCACTCTCATCACATGGAAGAGCTAACTCTGCACTCTTCCTATTAGCTTTTCCGTAAAATATTGCTGTATTCATGTTCTGAAAAGAAGAAATAATTTTTGTTATTTATACAAATACAACTATACTACAATAAACACTTCAAATGAATAAATAACTGCAATCATATTATTCATTCTACTATCTATTAAAAAAATCCCATGAAATGTATTTATGTGAAGTTGTGTCTCCTCCTGGCGCTGAGGTTGAGCAGTTCTTCCGCTTGTCAAAGACGACTGAATAATTCACTAAAAGTTCTTTGCAGTTTTTGAGGGGGCACGATCAAAGCCGATAAAAGCCAAACATGGCAGCTTGAAAAAGGCTGTTGAAGTAAGATCATCGAGAGGGAGTTTTTAGTTCTTCAGAAAAAAATATACGGCATATTTTGTTATACAATTTGATATTATGTAACAAAAGTGTTTAATATATAGGTCAAATCTAAATTGTAGGAATGATGTAATCAAATCGACTTTTTTTGTCTAACAGTTCGGACATTGCAGTGCATCAGAGGTAAAAAACGATATAAATACTGTTCAGTTTCTTGCACAGACCGATCGTTTCGTGTCTTAAGACCTCAATGTATCGTCACGAGCCGCAGGGTTTAATTTGGTTTTGTCTGTGTATGTTTTTTTGACTCTCAAAACCGTGATTCCCATCCACTTACATTATGACTGACAGACTGCACCGGTTTGAGTTAAAAATCTTCGTTTGTGTTCTACTGAAGAAACAAAGTCACCTACATCTTGGATGCCCTGGGGGTAAGCAGATTAACATCACATTTTCATTTTTGGGTGAACTATCCCTTTAAGCCAGTGATTTCCAAAAACTGTTTTGAAAACACATTTTGTTGAGGAAACTGACAAATAAATGGTTTCCAAGCAACGAAAGCATATTTTTCCCATTGTTATGAACTCACTGTACATGTCTTAAACCAGCCTCTTTGCCTGGAGAAGTGAGATATTGACTCAAAAATGAGTATGTATGAGGGGAGAGATGAGGATGGTGCTATTCATCTCCAGACTCTGAAAACATCTCCAAACTCCATTTGTATGCCAGTGAGTAATAAATCCATGGATTACCCCCCTGCAATGACCTCTGACCCCAGGTAAGACAAAACACTGAAATTAACTAATAAAGTAAAGGAATACTTCAATTTCACCGTTATTTACTAATCTTTTACACATTTGTTGTAATAATTTTAATTTAATCAGATATGAGGTACACTCAAAAGCATCTCCAGAGCCCAGCTGTGTGTCCTTGAAAGTAATGGGTTCATGCAGCTATACAGTAATAAAATAGTGACCTCTGATTTCAGGTAAATGAAAACACTTAATCAGAATTATGTAATACAAAAAGTTGCATAATATATGACAAGTGACTCATTTAAAAGTGGTTCGTTAAAAAATCCTGAAAATTCTGTCATCGTTTACTCACCCTCATGGTGTCAAACCAGAAGGACTTCCTCTCTTCCATGTAGCTCAAAAGGAAATGTTGCAGAATGTTCATGCACCTCTTTTCCATACAATGAAAGTCAATAGGGTGGCCGCTGATGAGCACAAAACGGTGTAAAAATATCATAAAAGTAGTCTATATGACTTGTGAGCTGTATTGCAAGTCTTTTGATAGCTTTTTGTGACAAACAGATTAACTGGAAATCTTGTTATCAGCTGCAGCTCTCGTTTGTTTATTAATGCAATAAGCCCCAATTGGTTTACAGTGAATTTATAACAGCTAAGGGGTGTTGTTAGGCACGACTATTCATGTGACTATTATTCATGCAGAGGATTGTGTTTCCTTCTATTTTAGGTTTTCTGGCTGTGATCTCATTGATCAGTGCTGTGAAAGTGTGGCTTCAGCTCTACAATCAGCAGACTGCCCCCTGAGAGAGCTGGACCTGAGTAACAATGACATGCGGGATTCAGGAGTGAAGCTGCTCTGCGATGGATTGAAGAATCCTAACTGTCAACTAGAAAAAGTCAGGTAGTTCACCCAAAAATGAATATTCTGTCATCATTTATTCACTCTTATAAATTACTTTCTTCTGTGGAACACAAAAGAATATATTTTGAATAATGTCTCAACTGTTTTTGCCCACATAATAAATGTAAATGGGGTCCAAAACAACATTTTATATGAACAAAAAACTCTGTTTCACAGAAATCTGATTTGATGTGATTCCTTCCTCTAGATTGTCTGGCTGTATGGTGACAGAGCAAGGCTGCTCATACCTAATGTCAGCTCTGAGTTCAAACCCCTCACACCTGAGAGAACTGGATCTGAGCTACAATCACCCAGGAGATTCAGGAGTGAAGTTGCTACTGCAGAATCCAAACATAAAGTTGGAGAAACTCAAGTACCTGTTACTGATATAAAATTAACCAGCATAAAATTTTGTTCCATTTTTAGGACTCAAAGGGCCAGATTAAGTAAACAGGGAAAATTTGGCACCCATAAAAGTACAGAAAAGAGCTGAAAGTTTTGCGGGTGATTTACTGACAATGTGCGAAATAAAGTACAAAGACGCAGCCAGATCATTTCCATAATGACCAATGCAATCTACCAAGAGCAGCACAAATTAGAAACTATATTGCAGACGCATCAAGCGCAAAATGGGTTAAAAATGCTTTTTTTGGGTGTTAAACAATGGCACAAATACAAGTAAACTGACTAGCGCAAACCTTTGTAAATCACCTTGCATGATTCATTTAAAAAATACTCTCCTCCCATAAATTTCTGAAAGGGAAACTCCTACAAATGCATATGGAATAAGGTCAGCCACAAAAATAACCATGTCCATGCCTTTTCATCGCTCATTTTTCACTGCGTGTTTTTAGTAAATCCTGACAGTAGTTTGTTAATGCCAAAAGACGGTTTGCGCTGGTGCAAGCTGTTAGTAAATCTATCCCAAAGCATTAATATACAAGCATAAATTTAATACAAATACTACAACAGAACAGAAGCATAAAGGGGCCTATACAAAGTATAAGCAAAAAAAAAAAAAATTACATTATAATAATTAAAGGGGTCATATGATGTTGCTAAAAAGAACATTATTTTGTGTATTTGGTGTAATGAAATGTGTTTATGCGGTTTAAGGTTCAAAAAACATTATTTTCCACATACTGTACATTATTGTTTCTCCTCTATGCCCCGCCTTTCTGAAACGCGTCGATTTTTACAAAGCTCATCAGTCTGAAAAAACGAAACACACCGGCGGCTTGAGTGAGCGGAGGCCGGCGGCTTGAGTGAGCGGAGGGTTGCGGCAACCACATGTGACGACCCCGGTCTGGACTCCGCTTTGTCCACGGTGAAAGCCGATCCGGCGATCCACAGCGCGAAGTTGATGTATTCCCTCAGAGACCAGCACGGATCAGCTCCAGGCATGACGAAGCGGATATCGTCCTCTTTTGGAAGACCAAACAAAGCAAAGTAGTTTCGCTTTCACAACTAAACACAGCGCCTTCACGACATGGCGGCAGCAACAATACTACAGCGAGAATAAAAGTTACGCCTTCTTTCTTTGCGTGAACATTTGGCTTGCTTATGCAAATCTTCCCACATCGTGATGTAGACATGTGGGGGCGTGTTAGAACGAGCTGTTTTAGGTAGGCGTGGTTGTTCTTAACTTTTATAAAGAATATCTCTTTGGATTTGAGACTTTAGTCTTTGCAACTTTACAGATCTTCTTTATGCACCAAGAGCTTGTAACACTCCAAAGAGAAAGGAAAAATTGAAATTGCATCATATGACCCCTTTAAAATAATTTTGTTTCAACGAGTTCAGTTTAGTTTAAATTGAATTTATGTTTATGTCTTTATAGTTTGGAACATAGAGAACAGATCAGAATCACACCAGGACTATGGAAATGTAGGTACTCACTCAGTCACAAACATTTTTTCACGCCCATTTTAAATATTTTTAATTAATGTTCCCATATACCTTCTTGTATGCAGAGTCATGTGATCTCACATTGGATCCAAACACAGCACACACTCAGCTCATCCTGTCTGAGGGCAACACAAAAGTGACATATGTGAAAGAGAAGCAATTGTATTCTGACCATCCGGAGAGATTTGAGAACTTTAAGCAGGTTCTGAGTAGAGTCTGGACGCTGTTACTGGGAGACTGAATGGAGCGGACAGGCTGTTAAAGCAGTGTCGTATAAAGGAATCAGCAGGAAAGGAGGAAGAGAATGTCGGTTTGGACTCAATGAAAAGTCATGGATTCTGTTCAACTCTGATAACAGATTTACTGCCTGTCATAATAATAAGAGAACCGACATACCTGCCCCTTCATCTACATCTAAGAGTCGGCCTGTTTGTAGACTGGCTGGGTGGCAGTCTGTCTTTCTACAGTGTCTCTGACACACATATTTCACTGTACTTTCACCGAGCCCCTCTATGCAGGATTTTTGCTTGACTTAGGATTCTCAGCATCTCTGTCACCTGTCAAGAACAGCAGGGACAACTGGGTGAATTTCTTTTAAATATATATATTTTTTCATTCGAATTCACACTTTTTTCTGTCTTAATATGCTGCCATTATTCATGCACACTGATATCAAACCAGTATTGCATGACATTCCGTCTTCGGTGGAACACAAAAGAAGATTTTAATGTTATGTTAATGTTCATTTAAAGTTAAATTAACATAGTTAAGACTGAAGCTAAAAGATGTAGCTAATGTTATTTTGTTGGTCTTTCAAGTATAACAATATTTTGTCTATTTTTTAAAAAAATATATTTTGTTTTATTTATTATTTTTTATATTTGCATACTAGTAAAAAGTGTTAACTGATGACTGTGTAAATGTGAGTAATTTTTTTTTTTCTGCAAAATAATAGTTTGATATTTTACTTAATAGCAATGGTATGATTTTGCTGAAATGTTCAATTTATCTTCATTTAAAATATTTTAAACCATATTTTCATAGACTTCTGTAGCAGTTCTTTTCTGTTAAACAAAACATGATTTAAAACTATATTGTGTTAACAGATCACGCACCTGTGTGTGTATAGCTAAACTGAATAAATGAATATATTGTCAATTATATTGTCCAGTAATACATTTCCAAACAATAACAGTTGAAAATACTTATATAAGAAAATACTTTTAAGTTCTCAAAACAAATCAGTAATAGTAAACAAATTATTGACAATAGACATTCAGATTTATTGACTTACAATAAGGTATGACTCACAATGAGGTATTAAAATGAAAACATTTCAAGTCAGTGTATGGGAAGGGATTCATATTTTCAATTGTTTATATGAGGTAAAACGTTTTCTTAAAGACAATGGTATTTAAATTGTGTCCAAAATGTGCTTCCATAATATAAACATTAAATAGTAGGCATTAATATAGGCAATAATTCCACTTCAAACATTTCATTTGAAGCTGTCACAAATCTCATCATCAGCAAGAATGTAGAATTAACATGAGTGCAAAACCAGCTTGAAATAGAAATATCTGACCATATATTATTTTATATATATATATATATATATATATATGTGTGTGTGTCTGTATATGTATATGCATATGTATATGTATATATATATGTGTATATATACATTATATATATATATATTTACTGTATATATATATATATATATATATATATATAATACACAGTCAGCAGTCTGTTCCTATGTTTGCTTTAAGAGTTTCATGATAACTTATCGTTATGAGAGACATCGAGGAAACAGAAGAGCCTCATACATACTCAACCTCTATTTGTAACCTTAATCATTTTAAAGGCCATTAAACCGACTTGAGAAAGCTCAGAGCGCATATGTAGTGTAGATGCCACTGGTTGGCTAAAATCACTCGTCACTAAAACCCAGCTGATATTCTTACACACTCATTCAAAATAAACACCATAGACAGTAGCGGTGGCGAACAGCGAGCTGTTTTTGAAAGTATGTGAGGAGAAATTATCGTGTGTCTCGTCCCACAGACATCGACTCCCCATGCGCATGTTCTGGTCTCTGATCTGACCAATGCTGATGATGACGATGATCTTATAGCGGGGAATCATCAAATCTTTAACTCTGGCCTTGACCACCTGAACTTACAATGACAACACAGGCTTTAGCATGTATCTGTGTTTATATCTTCATAATGTCAACATGCTTTTACTTAAAATATGTGAGCTGGCAAGTCAGTGTTAAATGTACTGATGTGTTATGTATTTATTATGATTTAGAAAAAATCAATGTAATGAGCGTGTGAAGGTAAACTGACCTCAGAGATGGTTTTGGTCATCTGTCTGCAGAGCTCCGGTTCATATTTCTCCTCCTGCAGGTAGCTGGTCAACACATCCTTCAGAATGTCCTTCACTGTTAACACTGGGAAACGTTGTGCGGGGCCTGTGCAAACATTTACTTATATAAAACTAATACCACACAGCATAGTCTGAGGTCATGAGGGTCAGGTCCGTTAAATAACATTAATTAATAGATTCAACTTGTGAATTTAATAATGTATTAGTAAATGTTGGAATCAATAATAATAAATGCTTTAGAAGTATTTTTCATTGTTAGTTTGTCAACTAATGTAGTTAACTAATGTTAACAAATGGAACCTTAAAAGTGAAGTGACATGTGGCCAAGTATGGTGACCCATACTAGGAATTAGTGCTCTGCGTTTAACCCATCCAAAGTGCACACACACAGCAGTGAACACACACACACGGTGAACACAGCCATTTTTTGTTGCTGCGCCCGGGGAGCAGTTGGGGGTTCGGTGCCTTGCTCAACGGCACCTCAGTCGTGGTATTGACTGAGGTGCCCTTGAGCAAGGCACCGAACCCCCAACTGCTCCCCAGGCGCCGCAGCATAAATTGTAAAGTGTTACCAAGCTGATAAAAAAAAACATACAAAATTCACAATTCTAATACTGATGTTTAAGCTGTTGTTTTGCCAGCCAACATGATCAATAACTACCTGTATAATGTTAATTCAGTAGTTGGCTTTTGTTTGTTAAAGAGTAATTTCTAAAGACTAACAGAATGGAAAGTGAAACTGAAGGCGCAGGAAAATTCTATAAGTGAATAGCCAATTAAAACAATATAATATTGTTATATACTTTATACAATATATTTCTAGGAAAAACATGTTTTGCTTGCAACATTTTGATTAAAGATTTTATTATTTGTAACACTCCAAAGAGAAAGGAAAAATTGAAATCGCATCATATGACCCCTTTAATAAAATTCCAGAGTACAGAAAGTGTTCTCTTAATTGTACATAAAATTCACATTGTCATATATTGGCATATGCAATGAGGACTTAAAAATTTAATGCATAACCCACATGATATTATCTTTCCTGTGAAATTATGTTGGTGGTTCTTTGGTAATGATTTTGTATTTTTTTCCTCCGTGGGATCAGTTTCTCTATAACAGTGAAGGAGAAGAGACTCACTGAGCTGATAGGTGTTCTCCATTTGCACCGCAGGCCGTGGAATATCATCATGATGTCCAGGCTCTTCCATGTAGGACACTGTGCTGATAGAGCTAAGGACACACACAAATGATCCTTCCTCATCCGTACTTTTATATCTAAACCTTTCTTTGTTGTTATTTTACTATGTGTGTTGGTAGATGTTAAGGAATGACAGTAACTCACTCCTTGGTTTTGGCAAAGGCTTCTTTAGCTCTGACTTCATGACTGCCCAGAGAAGACAAGCTTCCACGCTTCTTCAACAGACGTGCCGCTTTCTCTTTCGCTAAATCAGACATTTTATTGCGGAAAATCGACTGAATTGTATCTGATGTTCTACGGAAAACTGAAAGACATTTAAAAAAAAACATTTAGTCTACACTAATAATTCATAAATGCATTAAAAACGTGTTTCTGTCAACAAAATAGTTCGTAATTTAAACTCAAACGCATGTACATAACTTTCGTAGAGGCTAAATACACTCACCGCTTTACTGTGTCTCTCCTCCACCGGAAATGGTCAGCCCCGCGACCGGCTTGTTGTCAAACGTTGCCTTGACAACAGAGGATTTCATTTTCACTTTGGGTGGGATCTCCCGCCAACGAAAATTCTTCGCTTAGATAGGTTTACCTGAACTGATTTAAATTGAAGACTTCTTAAAAACACCTTCTTCAGACCAATTAAAGAAAATATAAGGAATAAACCGAATGGGACACAATATGTCAATATATTATCTAAATGTCTAAGGAGAACACAGAGAGCACTTCAAAGTTTGAAAATACAACATCCAAACGATATCCATTACTTTTTTATTCATTTTTACACACACACTTTAAATATAAAAATGTCTAAAAACTCAAAGATGAGATATAAAAGGTTTGTTTGATCAAAATGAAGTAAGTTTAGGAAAAAAGAACAAATATCTGACAATGTGCTTAATTCAAAGGGAAAACCCCATTTCATTTAATGGAATTCCCATTTCATAATGTTTATATATTTAATGCCATGACTATGTATTTAAAGGGGTCATATGATGCGATTTCAATTTTGTCTTTCTCTTTGGAGTGTTACAAGCTCTTGGTGCATAAAGAAGATCTGTAAAGTGGCAAAGACTAAAGTCTCAAATCCAAAGAGATATTCTTTATAAAAGTTAAGAGTCAACCACACCTACCTAAAACGGCTCGTTCTAACACGCCCCCACATATCTACGTCGCTATGTGGGAAGATTTGCATAACGCCGCCCAAATGTTCACGCAAAGAAAGAAGGCGTAACTTTTATTCTCGCTGTAGTATTGTTGCCGCCGCTGCCATGTCGTGAAGGCGCTATGTGCTTCACTGTGAAAGCGAAACTACTTTGTTTGGTCTTCCAAAAGAGGACGATATCCGCTCACTCAAGCCGGCCTCCGCTCACTCTAG
>NW_015647626.1:96245-96878 GCF_001515625.1 Sinocyclocheilus rhinocerous | reverse complement strand
TCGACGCGTTTCAGAAAGGCGGGGCATAGAGGAGAAACAACAATGTACAGTATGTGGAAAATAATGTGTTTTTTGAATCTTAAACCGCATAAACACATTGCATTACACCAAATACACAAAATAATGTTCTTTTTAGCAACATCATATGACCCCTTCAATACTTTCTGCTCTGATTTAAGAACTTTTTAAGGTCTTAATTTGTGGGTGGTCAAATTAAGACTCTTTAAGACTATAGTTTTCTTTACCTCCAATATCAGTGAATATTTTATACTGGCAATTTTATCCCTGCAATAATAAATAAAAAGCAATGTTGTTATTTGCATGAGGATAAGTTTAAGTGCGTATATTGTGTTTAGTGACAATAACCTCAACAAGTAGCCAAGAATGTTAAACATGAATTTCTTGATTTTATTTTTAAGACATTACATTATTTTCACTTCTGATATATTTAGCATTTTAAGTCTCTATATTCTCTTAAAATCTGGGGAGAGGTTACTCTATGCATGAAATGTTTGCATATTCCATTTTCTGAATGATGTATGAACAAGATGCAAGTTAGAAATTAGCTGACAAACACAATACCACAACAGTGGGTTAAAAAGTAATAAATATATATATATATATATATATATA
>NW_015647626.1:92934-95918 GCF_001515625.1 Sinocyclocheilus rhinocerous | reverse complement strand
ATATATATATAATGAGAGATGAAGACACGTTTTAACTGGAATAAACCATCCACAAGCAGCAGCTTTCTTTCCATCCCTCCAGGTAAGGCCTCCAAACCACTGAAATAAAGTACACTTAATTAATGGCAGATATAATGTGACACGTAACTAAAACCAGATTAGCCAAACCACATGATCAAAAATTATCCAGCAGCAATTGGGTTGTTTTGACCCAGCGGTTGGGTTACTACCCAGAAGGTTGGGTTAAACATTTAACCCAACCGCTGGGTCAAAACAACCCAATTGCTGGGTTTGTCCCTATTTTACCCAGCACTGGGCTGTATTTAACCCAGCATTTTTTAGAGTGTATATTCCCAAATTATATCTCTATAACTATGGATATTTGAGGCTTTTCTAGACATTTGAAAGTTTCTACACACTTGGATGGACAATTGTAAAGGCAATGATTCACATTGAGTCTTTTGACAAAGTCTATATCGCTCAGCAAACAAAAAGCATTGAGAATAAAGATGAACATTTCCTTACTTTCAACACAATACAGTACAAGGATGTGATAAATGAAAGGATATGATAAATGTTCTTCTGCACAAGTCAGTTAAAATGCAGTTTCTTTCCCTTTTTCAACAATAAAAACAGTCTTGTGAGTGTTCAGAATCCATTACAAACCACAGAACAGGCATAAAATAAATTACATGACTTTTAAACAAATTAATAAATAAAGTGCCGTCATGAACTGTAAATGCTAAAAATAACTTGACCGGAAATCTGTTCTATGACAAGACATAGAAACTACTGTATATCATTTCGGATACATGTATAACAATTTTTTATTTTACATTTTTACACATTATCTTTAAATATTGCTACAGTACAATGTTTTGGGAAAATAAAATCCACATTGTGGAAAACCAAAAGGAAAATTGTTTATATTTGACCAATTCCTTAAGATTATTTTGACTTAACGAATTCTGCATCCCTGACACAAATGGAGTTTCATTTTCCTAAAATGTCTAAATAAATAAATGCTTTATAGTCATAAAGAAAATGAAAAGAAAAATAGGCATCACTTTTTACATGAATTCTGAAGGTCATGGTTACATCCATGTTTAGCACTTCATTTAACAAAGGGCTACGGGCCAACTAGACAAGTGATGCATTCTAACATACATTCACCAATAACATCAAATCAACATTAACACTGACGCAAGAGGCATTTAAGAGAATATTCTGTGGAAGCATGTCTCTGTATTTCTCTCTCATCATTTCTTTAATTGTAGCATGGAAGGACTTCACAATAAGGGTTAATTCTCTAACATTAGTTTTAGGCATCATAAACTAATAATGAACAACAGTTCTTACAGCATTATTAATCTAAGTTAATGTTAATTCATACATTTATTAGCATAGTTAAGTTTCACAATTGTTCATAATTAATGTTAATTTCTATTACTCGAAACGTTTGAGGTCAGTAAGATTTTATGTTTTTGAAAGGCAGGGATTCTGCAGGTATCAAATCGAATTTAATGCTTTTTAATGCCATTTATACATTTCTTTAATGCCATACATATGACACACACTCCCGGTCAAAGGTTTTTAATGTTTTTGAAACAAGTCTCTTCTGCTCAAGGCTGCAGTAATAGTAATATTGATAAATATTATTTCAATTTAAAATAACTGTTTTCTATTTTAATATATTTAAAAATGTAATTTATTACTGTGATCAAAGCTGAATTTTCAGCATCATTACTCCAGTCTTCAGTGTCACATGATCCTTCAGAAATCATTTTAATATGCTGATTTGCTGCTCTGTAATGATCAATTATTATTGATGTTCAATTATTAATAATGGTTCTTATTATTATCAATATTGAAAAAAAAAAATTCTGCTTCATATTTTTGTGGAAACAGTGATACATTTTACTTTTCAGGATTCTTTGATGAACAGAAAGTTCAAAATAACAGCATTTGTTTGAAAGAAAATCTTTTGTAACATTGTAAATGTCTTTCCTGACACTTTTGATCAATTTAATTTGTTCTTGTTGAATAAAAGTATTTATATAAAAAAAACCGTCTTTTTTTAATGATACTTTTGAAACAGTTGTTATAAATTGAAATAATATTTCTGAATATTCATGTTTTTATTTGAATGGTAATATATTATATGTTAAAAACAGTTGTTATAAATTGAAATAATATTTCAGAATATTCATGTTTTTATTGTATTTTTGATCAAATAAATGCAGCCTTAGTAAGCATGAGAGACTTCTTTTTGAAAACATTTTAAAAAATCTTAATGATCCCATACTTTTGACCATTTATATGGATATTTGAGAAAATCTACATAATGTCAAATGTCAAAATACATTTGCAGATATTTCAAAATTGATTTAACAAAGTACCAATAGATGTTGAATGCTAGACATGCTGAAAAATCAGGCCATGACTGGAAAAAGTTTAGTTTTTTTAAATAATTTGTAACACAAATATGAAAGGTTGGGGAAAAATGCAATGAGACTTTTAAATAGGAGAGTAAATCACCAGTAGGTGGCGGCAAGTGACTGTTAATAAGTGAGCGTTTGAGTCAATGATTCAGTGGTCCATTCATAAAGACAGGCACTTGCTTCATTCTTGAATGAATCAGCCGTCTGAATGAATCGGTTGAACTAATGACTCAAATGCTCACTTATTAACAGTCACTTGCCGCCACCTACTGGTGATTTACTCTCCTATTTAAAAGTCTCATTGCATTTTTCCCCAACCTTTCATATTTGTGTACCCGTACCCGTACCCGAGATCGTCTGACCCGACCCGACCCGAGCGCACAGTTAAATTTAGAGCCCGAACCCGAAATCTTCTTCTTTTTTTCCCCCCACAACGAATAGCCAATAAAAAAAAATGCTGTATTTCACGATTGCATGCAATGGTCAGTAAACAAATACATGTAAAGAAACAGAATCATTAAGGCTCGGCCAGTTCACAAGGCA
>NW_015647626.1:57257-91431 GCF_001515625.1 Sinocyclocheilus rhinocerous | reverse complement strand
TGCCTTGTGAACTGGCCGAGCCTTAATGATTCTGTTTCTTTACATGTATTTGTTTACTGACCATTGCATGCAATCGTGAAATACAGCATTTTTTTTTATTGGCTATTCGTTGTGGGGGGAAAAAAAGAAGAAGATTTCGGGTTCGGGCTCTAAATTTAACTGTGCGCTCGGGTCGGGTCGGGTCAGACGATCTCGGGTACGGGTACGGGTACACAAATATGAAAGGTTGGGGAAAAATGCAATGAGACTTTTAAATAGGAGAGTAAATCACCAGTAGGTGGCGGCAAGTGACTGTTAATAAGTGAGCGTTTGAGTCAATGATTCAGTGGTCCATTCATAAAGACAGGCACTTGCTTCATTCTTGAATGAATCAGCCGTCTGAATGAATCGGTTGAACTAATGACTCAAATGCTCACTTATTAACAGTCACTTGCCGCCACCTACTGGTGATTTACTCTCCTATTTAAAAGTCTCATTGCATTTTTCCCCAACCTTTCATATTTGTGTACCCGTACCCGTACCCGAGATCGTCTGACCCGACCCGACCCGAGCGCACAGTTAAATTTAGAGCCCGAACCCGAAATCTTCTTCTTTTTTTCCCCCCACAACGAATAGCCAATAAAAAAAAATGCTGTATTTCACGATTGCATGCAATGGTCAGTAAACAAATACATGTAAAGAAACAGAATCATTAAGGCTCGGCCAGTTCACAAGGCAAAAGAAAAAAACACTTACCCGTTATGAAAGTTTATGAACATCAGGTGCAGCGGTCACATAAATTCTGCCGAGTTTTTGAATGGTTGTATACGATAAGACGATAATTCTTCCATCGTGCAAATTGGTTATTTTCGTCAGTTAAGGCTCATTAGCATTCGGCCTGCTTTAAATCAGACACAGAAATGCAGTGCGGTAAGATCGCATTTATTTGAATTAGCGCGCGAGAGAGAGAGAGAGAGAGAGAGAGAGATGAAAGTTGCGTGTGTGAACCTGCGTCTGCGCGTTTCTCTCTACAAGCAATGAGGCTTTTAGTTACTTCAAAAACAGCGATTTTACCCTCTCACGTTGCGAGTCAGTAGCCTGTCGAAGCTATTTTACTAATAAAAGTTTCCGTGCTGTGTTGTCGTGTGCAATAATGTGTGTGCATGCGTCTATGAAAGCAGCGTAGCCTACTGCATATCGTTTTAGTTTAGCTATAAACCCGAGCCCGACCCGAAGCACTTCATTAAACATTTACACGAACCAGACCCGACCCGAAAGTATTTCGGGACCCGTCGGGCTCGGGTAGCAGACCTCTAGTGCTGATATTCGGGAAACAGCGCTCTCTTGGTCGTCTCATGTTGCTTAACTAGGCTATATCATATGTTATAAATGTAAAAACTCAATTTTATCGCAGTATGTTTTACAAGTGTCTTTGTCTATGCTGTTGTGCTCATTTGTTGTGATTTCTCTCTCACACACAGATAGGCTGCGTGTGCCTCCGCTGGTGCGACCTTGTTACTGTCAATACATTATTCATTATCAATCGTCATTTATATCGAATGTAATAAAATCAGAATCATTCTCGCCGAAACTGCTCAACTGCACTTCCCCATTTCTTTCCGACTTTACGAAATTTACATTCTCTGCTCTAAATTTCACTCCTTCATGCCCAAACATCCACATTCCTGTGATCAGAGCTGAATTGTCAGCATCATTACTCCAGTCTTCAGTGTCACATGATCCTTCAGAAATAATTATATGATGCTGATTTGACGTTTAAGAAACATTTATGATTATTATCAGTGTTGTACAGTACAGCTCAACATGACACATTTTTCTGGATTCTTTGATGAGCAGAAAGTTCAAAAGAACAGCATTTATTTGAAATAGAAATCTTTTGTAACATCATAAATGTCATAATTTAGTGGATCTTTGCTAAATAAAAGTATTAATTTCTTAAAAAAAGAAATTACAGTTTTTTTACAGTAGTGTATATGCAGAAATTGACATTAAACTAGATTAAAAAGGCTGATTTAGGCAATGTTGTTTCCTGTTAGTTCATGATACTTAATGCAATAACTAATGTTAATAAACTGAATCTCATTGTTAAAGCATTAAAGTGTTATCTGTAGCATTGCTCGGGAGAGAGTTCATGTTAGTTAAATCGGATTGTTTAGAATCTGTCAAAACAACTAAAAGAAAACACTGCTGACAGGTGCGTTCCATATGTGAACCCTGGTATCATTAGATTGTAATGTTACTAGGTGTGTTTGGTTTGGGGCAGAGAGAGCGAGCATGTGCAATAGTGAAAAAGGAAACTCTGCCTTCTGCAAGAACCCAGCGTAATGTTACTAGGTGTGTTTGGTTTGGGGCAGAGAGAGCGAGTGCAATCAATAGTGAAAAAGGAAACTCTGCCTTCTGCAAGAACCCAGCGAAAAAAGTCCACGTATTGCATTTGTCCTGAAGTTTTATCATATACACACAAAATATTTGCTAATATTTATACACACACACACACACACACACACACACACACACACACACACACACAGAACGCACTGATGATATTCTACACCAGACATTATAAGTGCTGTATTTCTGGAGTTTCAATAAAAACATTTTCAAAAGTCTTTGTAGTGCCAAAAGAGCATCCTAACATCCCACTCACAGTCCATCCTGCAGGTCATCGCTGTGGCCGGGTCAGTTGTCTGCCAGATATTTACCTGTAGAATACAAAAACAGCCCATCTTTATATCAGATTCTGCATAAAAATAAACTTCAGGGTTCGTACAGATACTATAATGAAACACCAGGAATTTCAATAATTTTTTAAGCACTATTCTATTTGGGAGGTTTTCCAGGATTACAATTGGACCAGTGGTTAAAATGTTTACTTGCCCTTCCACAAAACAAATAAATGCATTAAACCCCCGCCCCCCCCCCTCAAATTCAACTCAAATATTTCTTAAAAGACGTACCTGCAGAAAACCTTTTTTTAACCAGGGAGAGTCTGTAGCCTGAACCTACGAGTTGAAAATCACAGCCAGACAGATTGCTGCCCTCACTAGTGAACTGCACTGCCAGCTGAGATGGTCTGCTGGGGCCCTCGGCTAACTGGAAGCGAGCCAGAAGAGCGCCCACCCCTGACACACGGACACACAATGACAGGACAACAGATTTATATCCTACCAGAGTGTTTATTCACACAGTACATTTGTTAACATTTGCATTGGCATGTTTACGGGGGTTAACAACAATGACCAGACAACTACTGCACACAACTTGTATTAGTGGAACTGGATCTGTGGAAATGCTGCCACAGGTCTGCTCTGGTCTTGTATGTCATCACTGTTTAATCACATTTAACCTTTTGCCTGGTGTAATGAAGTTTGAGCAACTGTAAAAAGTGCATGAATATTTAATGAGGCAAGTACCTAGGCTGTTCATGATTGGTCCTAGCACCACTGTTTGACACTGCATAGAGTTCTGCAGTGATGATGTATTTTTGTAGGCCAACCCGTAAGCGAAAATCACCACGGTTTTCCTTGACAAAAAACCCAACAGGACTTTACCACTGGCTTTTGGATAAATGCAGAAAATTAGCTCTTGCCTGACGTCAACGTAGCAATCACTAAGCTTCTGAAAACTCATTCTATCTTTTAACTCCGATTTTAAATGAAAACTCATTTAAAATCTACAAGGATGTAAAAGATAGTTGATGCCATTTAATGTCCCGACAGCCTCTGTAGACCCAGTTAGTCACTTGTTAGGAATCACCTTTTTCAAGAAACGAAAAAATCATAAAATTCATGCATGGGTTATAATTGATGTAATATAAGAATAAAATGTGAAAATATATTTTGAGCTTGTGTTCACCCCAGACCTTATTTCACATTTAAAAAACCCAATGGCTTCAGGACGATGGAACCAGAAGTTCAAAAACGATAACTTGTTTCCTGGTTGTAAGACTCCTGCAGCACTTTTGACACAAATTCATACAAATTCCTGTCCTCTCACAGAATTCCTTCGCCCTCAACGCCTGATCAAAAATGTATATTATTGTGATATCTTGTTCCATCTAATCAAAATATCTTTAGTTGACCATTTATCATTATTCTTAGCTACTAGGCTAAGAAAACTAAGGTTAATCTGACTTTTTTTTTTACTTTGGTAATGTGATATGTAATTTAAAAACATTAATTAACATTAATTTATAAATACTCAAAAAATGACTGCTTACCTTTTTACCTACACAAAAGAAGATTGGACTGCATGCCATTTTTAAAAATATCTTCTTTTGTGTCCCACAGAAGAAAGAATGTCAAGTTTAGAATGACATGAAGGTGAATAAATGATGACAGAATTTAATTATTTGGGTGAACTATCCTATAAACATAATGCATAACATACCTTTTGAGATTTGGTTTGAAATTTGAGTTTGATTTGTGTATAAATATGTTGCATAACTCAAAAGTAGAGCAATACGACAAGAGCATTTCCATTTATTTATTTCAGTTTGAGCAAACTGCAGTTGGGAGTGAAAGCAGATGACAAGCCTCTGCAGTGAATGGAGACGTTTCATCCGCTCAGCTTGCAGAAAGAACAGCAACTTGCCAGCACTTGTGCCACCCGAACAGCCTTACATTAATGACCTCAGCATCATATAGCTGCGGTTCAGGTCTTTCAACCAGGGTATTTTTTACATGATTTCTATAAAAAAATTCTAAAATTCCATTCAACGCTGCCATGGAATCATGTATGCTAAATAGTGTAATGCAGAAACAGCTAGTTGGGCTTTATGAATCCTTTCCTTGAGTAATTTAATTGACTACCGTTGGTGCATGCTGCCACATTGTACAGTTGCCAACATGAGCAAAGCATTCTTGCAAAGCTGTTAGAGGGCTTCCCTTCCATTAAGCTACTATCGAAAAAACATTTACCTCCATTTTCAGACCTCTGTGAGAGCTCTGGGATCTTCCATGCTATTTTCTGTGTCTCTGGGTTCCTTTAAATGCAACCAATGGGCAAACATTACTATACATCAGCACACTGCTGTTGATTTGCATTGTGATTTTCTTGACAGATCCTCACCAGGTGGCAGGTGGGAGCATAGCCTGCAGTTTGTTCACGCCGCCGTCCACAGCTGCCACGAAGTGGATTTTGGTGAGTGGTGTGGGTGTGGGCATGGCCTCTATGTTGTATTTATAGTCTATCCTGAGGTCTGTGCTGTTGGCATCACCGCGCCAGCTCACCGCAAGGTTCAGCGGAGTGGACTGGATGCCTTGAGTGAACACCTGTAAGCACAAATCTCAAATCTCACACACTACTACAAAAACATCTGAGAGTATGTTAAATTTTTATTTAAATTATATAGATACTAACGGATCATGTTCATATTTAAAATCTCACCTGGTACTTCAGCATGTCCACGTTGTAATATGTGGCCTGTGGCTTCTGCTCAGCCACTTTCTTCAGGTGACTCAACAAGCTTGACATATTGACCCAGAACTCTTTCGAATCACCTGTAGGTGGCGTGGTGTTGCTGCAGGGCGAAATTATTAGCAGAATAAATCTCACACAATATTTATACTTGCTGCACACAATATTGTATTCACTAAACACTCAAAAATATTTACTAAAAAATTCATAAAAAGCAATTAAAAATATAAAATCTGTACATTTGTAAAATGACCACTTTTGTTGTTAATTCGTTAGTTAACAGGCTGATTCAGATCATTTCAAAATGACCAATATATAATTATTCTGCAAATAATTGCAGTCCAATATATATCAGTCTGTCACTAAACAAGAAACCTTTTGTTTTACATTTACAAAAAAATTTAAAAATAATAAATTCAGAATTATTGGTCAATAACAGCAATTTAGTGGATGTTTATTTCAATGAACTGGTTTAAAAATTATTAATCGATTGACCTAAGACATTGAAATGAGTTCTCAGAAGTTACTTTATGTGCAGTAAAACAGCCTGAGCATTAAGTTATTGCATCTTATACAGTAGTGTTTTTTCAGTATTATTTAAATACTATTATAGTATTCAATGATAGTTTCAGAAATAAAGATGACCAAATAAATTTAACAGCTGTGGTGGTGGTTATGGCATATATCTCAAACTACCCTTCCATCAGGCATCCTTCCATTCCATACAGTAATCAGCTTCATTTTCAATGGGTTTGTGCTCAGAAAACTACACAAATATTATAAGTGAGAGCGCGAGACGCGAGTGCAACGGTGATAGATGTCCCTCTAGAAAATACGTGAACGGCTTGGTTTCAGCTTTGATATAAACAAGATCTTCTCCGCATTGATGTTCTCTTTTTCCGCAATATTTTTAATGAACAAAGCAGCAGCGTCGCATCTAGTGGCTTCAACTGGATAGGCTAACAAAAACATTATAATGCAACGACACTTACATCGTCATCACATCTCGTGCGCCACTGATAAGGCTGCCTCCTTAACGCACAACTAAAATTCGAAAGCAACGTTTTTGCATTCGAATGTGGATTTTTATTTTAAATTCGATGAATATTCGAAATTCGATTTTTTTTTGACAGCCCTAGTTTCAATGAGCTTTTATTTTGTTTTCAGTTAAATTTTTTTTCTATTTTGTTATTTTAGTACTTACAAATATTTCAGTTGGTCACCAAGACAACATTTCTGAGTTTAATCTAATATTTATATTAGCTTTATTTCAATTAACAAAACAACTTTTAATAGTTTTAGTTAACAGTAACAACACTGTTATACAGTAGCTATGCTTTTGAATAAATTATATAAACTGTTCCAAATGTTGTGCTGTTTACGGTTTCAAATTGCACAGTATATCTGTATCATATTGGTTATTAGCTGATATTACAATGTTTAAATGTATCTGTAGTGTTCATTGTTGATACATATACAGTATATAATGTATATATATCAGCTGATATTGGATGTTTAATTGTTCATGCTTATTTTTCCTATTTTCACACTGAGATTACCTTTACTGCCATCTAACACTCACATACAGTTAATCAGTTAAATACTAATAATTTAATAACACTGGCAAATATGTTTCGCAGATCTCAAAATGAATAGCTATTTCATACAGTACATTATAATGTTGTGTAGCCTAAATTTGCTCGTAGCATTTAGTTTTTTTGTGTTTTAGACAAAATAATGTAGAATTCGTAATACTGACCATGATTAGCATCAGCCATAATCTTAATATCTCAACAACCCTATTTCCGACTTCTACCCCTTCAGTTTTACTAGAACCAAACAAAATTCTCCTTTACAGTGGGACGATTTACAAACCATTTCTGAAATGGCTTGACTGAATCATTAAAAAGCCCGGTTCAAAAGAACGATTCCCTCACTAGTGGGACATCACTATATATTACCAGCACAGAAGCTGTGGGTTGGGAAGGACCTGCTCCAGCCGATTGTACTGGCTGATGGTGAAGGTCAGCACTGGTGGACTGGGATGGCTGGAGAAGTGTCTGGTGATCCCTGCTGGGAAAGACAGCACCATCTCACCAGTGATCTTCACCAGACACCTACAACACACAGTAAGACATGAGAGACGATTAAGGACAGTTTCATTCAACTAAATGTGAACTAAATTCAAAAGGTGACTTCAAAATGTGCTCTGTGGCCTACTTAGTGGGATCTGCTCCTTTAAAGTAGGCGCTGATGGTCTCTGTGAAGGCGGCTGCCACTGGTAGAGTGTCCTGGGGTCCCATTGTGAGAGGACTTGGACCTCGGGAACACGCTGAAATACAGAAGTAGATCTAATATCATGCAAAGCTCACACAACTTTCTGAAATTAAGAAGGCATTATTCCTCACGCATCATAATCAGCAATAGCTGTTGTGGCCCACCTGATACAGAGAGGTTGAGCTCTCGGCCTAGAGTAGGTGTGGAAGCTGCGCTCAGAGAGGTGACGGAGGAGATGGAGGAGGTGCTCTCAGCTCTGGCCAGAGGAGCAAAGGGTGGAGGACTCCACGAGTGGATGGGGGGACTGAAGGGACGGGCCTGAGGAGAAACAAAAACAACAGCCTGAACCAGACATACTGAAAAGCACTCCTTGTGATTTCATAAGGAGCTCAAATGTTTCACAGCAGTGGAGAAAGTCGACTGATGCAGTCATACCAGATCTGCTAGGTTTGGTTTTCCAGGTGGCAGTTTAGGTCGTGATGATGGTCTTGGTGGTAGAGGTGGGATCGGACTGCCAGCAGACAGGGGAGTGCCGGCACGTGCGGGAGAGGACGGCCCTGAGAACATAAAATCAGATTACTATTATACTGTAAAAAGTGCTAACCTGCAATTGTTACCTTAAAGATTTCAATTCAATTCAAGTTTATTTGTATAGCACTTTTCACGATGCAAATCGTTGCAAAGCAGCTCTACAGAAAATTTAAGTTTCTACATTATATTTAGTAATAGCTTATCAGTGGTGACTATCTCAAGTTGATGTCCATATGGCAGAAATGTACAGTAAAAATCAAGCAGTTAGTTCATGTGAACCCATATTTAACCCATAAGAATGGGTTTTGTTGGTTTAAATTGATGTAAAAAGATTGCTTCAGTGACACTAAATGATACTTTTGACCAGTTATTTTAGATGTTACTATTTTTAGGTTTTGATTTTTTTTTTGGTGTTATTATTATTGTAATGCAAATGCTAAGATAACAAAAATTTCAACAATCATATAATCAGATAATTCCATTAAGGTTCATGTTGACCTGTTGATTTCTAAAATGTATAGTTTTATAAATAATAATAATAATAAACAATTAAAATAATGGCATTTTATTTATTTTATGTGGATTATTAATAATACTGAATGAGTTTAGAATATTAATAATACTATTCCTTGTTTCAGACGTTCATTACAAACTGTTCATTTGTTTTCACAGAGAAGGCGAAAACTGTAGTATGCTGTAAAGAACCATTTAAATCTAATTAATAATCTAATTTATTTCTCTTTACAAAATGTGATATTGCCATTTTGGGTGCCATTAAGGCAGCAGAACTACCACTGTAAAAACTACAACTTTGGTTTAATATGCGCAGTCATAGAAGCAGCTCCGGGTGTCTATTTTTCTGCAGTATTGACAGCCCTTTAGTACAAAGCCCTGCACATGACATGCAGGGGAAAAAAACAAGATATCATGGTCACAAATAAAAATATGTTCCCATAACTTAACGATTAGTGACCTTGTTTTAATTCAATCGTGACTAAGACATAACTGAATTAAAACAAGGGAACAAATCAGTAAAATATGGTCACGATTGAACTAAAACAAGGGAATTAATAAAACATGCACTGTAAAAAAATATTAAGATCTTGCAAATGTAAAAAAAAAAAATCTTAGTACTAATTTCCCCTAGCTTTTTCTTGTTTACTCAACTTTTGTAAAAAAGCTGTTATACTGATTGAAAAGTTGGCAGATATACAAAAAATGTTTAGTTGAGTTAACTTAAGATTGTTAGTTTTCTAGAGATGTGCAACAATTCTATAACAAACTTTTTTCCGAGTTGTGGCAACTCAACATTTTTTGTCTGTAGAACTCAAATACCTGAAGTTGATTGAACAAAAAAATGCATTAAGAATGGTATTAAGAAATAATGTTATAACTGAAAACTGCAATAACAGTGTCCAAGTCAAAAACTGAAAACACTGACACAATATTAACAAAACATTTATTCAAAAGAGAAATGTTTTTAAGACAATGTTTTCAAACATTTCACCCAAAAATGATAATTCTCTCATTTATTCCCTTATGTCTCAAACCCATATTTATATATCTTAAAAGTTTTGAAACCCTTTTACTTTGCATTGTATGGATGTAAACATACCAGTCTATGAAAATATCTAAAATATCTTTGTGTTCTAGTCATACGAGTTTGAGATCAATACATAGAAATGCTATCACCACAACATAAAAATCCTGTAATACCATGCTTTTTAAATTCACAAATATTTAAGCCAAAGCGATTCAACACTGCAATAGTGAAATTAAACACTGCAGTTAAAACCGTTTTACAAAACTCTGCCACTAAATATGAAACATGACTAAACAGTAGCATGTACATGAGAGACACAAACTTTCAAAATCTGAAGGATGGTCTATAAAATAAAAGTGCACCTATCTGCAAAACACTCAAATGTGTATTTTAGTCCAAAGAGTACCATTAAAGCAGTGGGAAAAGTCAGATGGTCCTCCATTACCACAGTTTCCTCCAGGATGATGCAGAAGTTTAGTCATCTCTTTGTTCTCTGTGAGAGCTCGTCCTCCATGACTTCAAGGATGCCCATTTTCGCTCCTCTTTATCAGTGTCCTAAAGGCCCTTTCACACGGGACGCGGCAAGCGGTGGAATCGCCACGCGGCTGCCGCTTTCTCTTGTAGTGGAAGCGTTTTGTGCAGTTGAGGCGGTGGTCGCGTTGTGGTCTCGGAGCAGACGTTGCCATAGTTACAATTGTCAACATCACCTTTGTATTTACTAAAAACTAAATAAAACATAACGGAAATTTGTGTTTGTGTCATTCTGCCATTAATTGTCGTCATTATTTACCTTTTTTTTTTCCGTTTGGCACAAGTGAAGTTGTTTTTGATGATTTGCCTAAAGAGCATAGGCCTACCTGTGAGGTCACGATTGAAGTAAAAATTTGAATGAAATATAATTCTGTCAGGACCACTAGCGTCAAATATGATTGACAATTAGCATACAGTTTGGATTGGCGGTATGGTTCTGTTCTGGGCAAGAACTCCCTGCGCATCCATGCAGCCTAGCATGGATGAGAGCAGGGAGAGCAGCGATAACCCCCCCAGGGTAAACAGAACAGAACCAACATAAATGTATTGCAGATATTGTTAAAGTTCAATCATTTTAGTCTGTTCACTAATTTTAGAATTAGTCTGATTCAAAGGAGAATCAGAAGGCTGAATCCTGACTGACAGAGGAGGAGCTGGGGATGGAGGAGCGTAATTAGCTATTGAGCAATGCGAAAACTGATGATAATACTGAGGGACCTTATATATGAATGCTTAGATAGGTGTCGTATTCCTATAGGTAGATGGGGATCAGCTGAGAGTCAGCTGATGCGAGCTTGACTAACGTGACCTGCCAGAACTAACGCTACGCTTGATTTTTATTTATGTCTCTGTATGAGATTTTAGATAGGTCATACAGTTCTGGGAAATCTATTACACTTAAAACAATCTTCTCCTCTATTTTTCCAATGGCCAGTTCAGCTAAATGTTCACTGATTGGTTGAGACCGACGCGGCTGCCGCTGCCGCTCACAAAAAGATAAAATATTTTTATCTTTGGCGGCGCCTGCCGCGAAGCGCCGTGCCCGTGGAAGCGGCAGGATTTTGGGTGCACGAGCACCGCTTGCGCTCCGCCTCCGCGCCGCCAGCGAAACCGCCCGCGTTTTGCCGCTTTCCGCATGTCTCCCATTGAGAATGAACTAGACACTCGCGACTGCCGCGTACCGCGAAACTGCCCGCGTTTTGCCGCTTTCCGCATGTCTCCCATTGAGAATGAACTAGACACTTGCGACTGCCGCGTACCGTGTGAAAGGGCCTTAAGAAAGAATTATATAATTGTATTGAAAACTGGTTGAGCAAGAGTGTAAATATAAAAATCAAAGCTCAAATACGCTCTTTCAAACAAAACATGGCGCATTTTGTGCTAACCTGATGTAAACACTTGATGAAAACAACCCACAAGCACCTTTATTAAATATAACCACACATTTCATAAATGAATGGTGATCAACGAAAATATGAGAAGAACAAAATTTAGAAACCTACCAAATAAATCTTGAAGATTCCGTTCCCTGAGGCAAAACGGGGGTCCCCATAGAGCCATATTGTGTCTGTGATGGGCTGTCTGTTGCCTGTAGGAGGGAAAAAAATATATAGTTTACATCTGTATAATTCCTTGTCATAAATTTATGAGAAAACAAAACTCAAGTAGACAAAATAACTGTCAATGAAAGTGTATAACCGCTATTTCCAAGGGATTCATAAGCATAGGAATTATACTGGCTTGTTAAAATTTTTCAGGATAATTCTCATTTCACTTTTTTGGTCTACTGAATACAAACTCAACTTGTTCAACAACAAACAAAAGCACTGGAGGAATAATTCTTGGCAGAAAATTACCAGTACATTTTCCATTAAATTTACAGACATTTCCTTCAACCCTAAAACACTGCATGCAATGCGGAATTCAAAACACAGGTAAAACACTTGTGCAAAAAAAATAAATAAAAAATTGAAAATTGAAAGAACTGAAAACTGAAAGTTTTCTTCAATACAAACATTGTGAAAATCACACAGGTCACAGTTAAATATAGCATGCACTGCCCTTTTATCAGAATTTATGTGGACCCCAAGTAGTTAAGTAGTAGTTTTTAACGCACCTGGTTTATTGAAAGTGCAGAAGAATCAGGGTACAGGCACAAGGGTACACCCAATGCTTGAGCCTGTAGTGTTTCAGCAGCAGATTTTGACTGGTGCCGGTGTGTTTCTAGTACCTGTAATGAATTAAGTGTGCTCTCAGGATCTGCATAAGGAAATACACAAATGTGAATTATCAGGTTAATAAAATGCAAATGAATGCACAGACTTTAAAACGCTAGGCATCATACACTTACCGACTCTGTAAATAGTCACAGAAGAAACACTGGCCATCACTAAACAACTGAGGATCACAAACTACCAGACTTACAAGATGTTCCGATCACAAACTCACGCAGAAACATGCGCCTTGTTGCTAGGAGACGCATGATAAATGAAAACAGTACATGTTCTAAAATCGCCTCAAAATATCAAACATGTTTGATCTCCTCCGACTGGATGGAATAGAAATCTGAATCTAAAAAATCGTATGTGACCATCATAAACTACACGTATATATGCACGATTTCCAAACGCAACTTAATTGTGCAGCAAAATCCATTGCAACAAAAGACAAAAACTTAGTTATTTCATATAAAAGGATTAAAATACAGCTAGATTTAAACATTCAGTAATGTTTGATAACTTACAAAGAAAATGTAACGTTAGTGGTGTTTTTTCTTCTTCTAAATAACCAATATCAACTAAGTTAACTGGGGAAAAGTGTGACTTTAAGAAAAAACAATGATCATCAAAAACCAAAGAAGCACACTTACCATAAACACATTCCTCTGGATTATTGCCACGTGCTCTTCTTTCATAAACACTCTTCTTCGGCCGCTTGCTGAACACTTGTCTCTCCCGCGTTGAAAAGTTTGAAGCCTTGAAAAGTTTACGTTGACGTACTATACGCAACCAGCACGTACTGAGGGCGTGGTTTAGCGCGCGAGAGAAAATAATGCCGTCATCAGAAAACATCCCGATAATATTTTTTAAATGTACGGTTTATTTAAAAATAACAATTCATTAGAACAGTCCATACGAGTTAATTGTGTTCTGAACTAGTGAGATGAACGCATAGACATTTTCTAATACAGTGTACAGAATTATTATTATTATTGTTCTTGTTGTTATTGTACAATATTATGATCTTACAATTATACATTAAAGAGCGTTTAATTTCTTTTAAAAATCACTAAACAACCATTTTTCTTCATTGTCCTGAAGTAAACAACAGTTTACATTTTATTCCAAAAATTAGCATTTGTTTTTTACTATATGGGTGGGCAGTCATAAATGAGATTGACTTTTTTATAAGTTGGATTTTATAAGTTGGCAGAGGTTTTTTTGGATGAACTTGCTGATGAAGTGCTGTTCACTTAACTCATCTTTTTAAAGGGGTCATATGATGCGATTTAAATTTTTCCTTTCTCTTTGGAGTGTTACAAGCTCTTGGTGCATAAAGAAGATCTGTAAAGTTGCAAAGACTTAAGTCTCAAATCCAAAGAGATATTCTTTATAAAAGTTAAGAGTCAGCCACGCCTACCTAAAACGGGTCGTTCTAACACGCCCCCACATGTCTACATCACGATGTGGGAAGATTGCATAACGCCGCCCAAATGTTCAAGCAAAGAAAGAAGGCGTAACTTTTATTCTCACTGTTGTGGAGACGCTGTGTGTTTCGTTGTGAAAGCGAAACTACTTTGTTTGGCCTTCCAAAAGAGGACCATATCTGCTTCGTCATGCCTAGAGCTGATCCGTGCTGATCGCTGAGGAAATACACGGACAAATGTTCATGCAAAGAAAGAAGGCGTAACTTTTATTCTCGCTGTAGTATTGTTGCTGCCGCCATGTCGTGAAGGCGCTGTGTGATTCGTTGTGAAAGCTAAACTACTTTGTTTGGTCTCCAAAAGAGGACGATATCTGCTTCGTCATGCCTGGAGCTGATCCATGCTGGTTGCTGAGGAAATCCTACAACTTTGCGCTGTGGATCGCCGGATCGGCTTTCACCGTGGACGAAGCGGAGTCCAGCCCAGAGTTGTCACATGCCCTTCCGGACGCTCCTTCGTCGAAATCACCATTCTCAAGCCCGCCCGCAGCCGCTCACTCAAAATCAGAGCACACCTCGCTTTTTCAGACTGATGAGCTTTGTAAAAATCGACGCGTTTCAGAAAGGCGGGGCATAGAGGAGAAACAATAATGTACAGTATGTGGAAAATAATGTGTTTTTTGAACCTTAAACCGCATAAACACATTTCATTACACCAAATACACAAAACAATGTTCTTTTTAGCAGCATCATATGACCCCTTTAAGTTTATGGAAAAAAACTTAGTTTAAGCTGAATAAGTGTATTAAACTTAGTTGTACTGACTTTTTCATGGATTTTTTGCTGAGCCAGCAAAACAAAACCAGTCATTTAAACTTTTTCAAGTTGTTTTTTACAGTGTGACCAAAAATGAATAATTTATAGAAACAAATTAATCTGTGGCGGCAACATCTATTTTCCCTTCAGCATGCCATTTGTGCTACTTAAAAATTTAGACAAAGGAAATCATGAAATTTGAGTGTGCTAGCCATTAAGACAGCATTCATAGTTTTATTTAAACTTACACAAAAACATTTGTCTGTCTGTTGCTAATCATCGAAACTGTAACAATCTAACACTACATTGTTTCACACTGTACAAGTTCGGCACCACAATGCAGAGTTAACACTACAAAAGTGGTGCTAATCCGGCTCCGGAGCAAGGTTTCATAACCCCATTTAAAAATGTTTAATTATAAGTGAGGTTTAGAACAGAGATAACCCTGGGTTATGCACAGTGTGAAAAGCCCTAATGTGTCATTATGTTTTTCCATACTATGGAAGTCATTGGGGACCAACTACTGTTTGGTTATGCACATTCTACAAAATATGTTCAACAGAAGAAACTCACACAGGTTTGGAACTTGAGGGTGAGTAAATGATGACAGAATTTTCCATTTTGGGTGAACTATACCTTTAAGTAAGAACATCAAACTCACCACTGCCAGGTCCTGGGGAGCCCATCACACTCCTGTAAGTAGGAGGTGGAAGTGGAGGTGGGGTTCCTCTGAAGCTTCCTGCTGTGAGGTCTTTGGGTGACGTGCCAAACACAGCAATCTCATCCCTTATGCCCACCAGGTCAGGGGTTCTTCTGCTGTCATCTTTCAAGGCAAGAGGGGAAGGTATGGCTCCATGTGGAGGGTGGTCTGCTGGCAGGAAGGGCAGTCCAGGGCTGGCAGGGGTGAGGGGGGACTCTTGGGCGAGCTCTGACTCTGGGAGCTGAAAGCAGCAGGGAAGGTACAGGGGACTCAGAGGAGAGTCTGAGGGCGGTGGTGGTGGAGGTGAATCTGGAGGTGGGATGGAGTGGAGTGGGGGAGGGGGCGAGACGGGTGGCGGCAGGTTGAGAGGCGAGGTCGGGGGCGAGTCCGCGGGGGAAGAGGACAGAGGTGGGGAAGGGGCGGGTTCATCTGGCGGAGGAGGTCTGGCGGGAGAGCCTTCGCTGAAGCTCACCCAGCTGCACTGCACCACATCTGATCCAGACCTGGGCGTCTCAACAGGCCCAAAAACACTGTCCAAGTCAGGCATGGACGCCCCTCTGGATGGGTCAGATAATGGGGCATCCTGACAGGCCGAAGCTGATCCATCTCCTCTGACACTAGGAACCACACTATAATAACCTGCTCAGACAGAACGACAATGAGCTGTCAAATACTCTTCCATTCTTTCACCACTACAAACTAGGGGTGTGTGATATTTATTGTCAAAATTCAATATTCAAAGCGCGTTTTTTCCCCCAAAGGTATCAGCATGATTGCAAATATGATATTGATTTTATACAGTTCAACAAGTCAATATTGAGAGTTACATTTTACACAATATTGTCTGTTTTTGCTCAGCAATGAAAATATTTCCGAACAAAGCTGCAGTGTGTATCTGAGCAACACAGTGGTGTTCCGTTCCTGAACGAATCAGTGGTTTTAAACAAATCAGTGATTTTGTTGCTTCGTTGCTGAAGGAGTCAGCCATTTGAACAAATCGGTTGAATGAATGACTCAATGACTCACTCATTGAGACAGTGACTTGGCACCACCTACTGGCAATTTAAGTTTCAAATTTAAAGTAATATTTATTTAAAAAAAATAATAATTTAAACAATTTCAATATTTAAGCGATTTATTTTTTTTAATATTATTCTCATAGCATTATCTATACAATTGTAATTGGAGTGTAAATAGATCTAAATTGTTTCTTTGCCACTCCTGGAATGCAAAAATTGATTTTTGCCAATACTGATTTAATTTCATAATTATTCTAGCTAAATTTATTGATTTAAATGTAAGAATTTGACATAAAAGATGATCAATCAATTCAATAGTAAGGTTAGAAAAAAATGGCCTTATAAAGATAAAAATGTCCCTGGAAATCACTTTAAAGGTGGGGTAAGCGATTTTTCAAAAATGCTTTAGAAAACTGTTTCGGGCCCACTAGCAAAACAAACTTGTCGCCAATCAGCAGTAAGGGGCGTGTCTACTCATGATGTGGAGGAGAGAGCGTTCAGTCCGAGCCGAGCGACAGAAAGATAGAGATGGCGGATAAAAAACAAAAGAGGAAAACGTCTGCGGAACAAAAGAAGGCTTAAGGCAAGAAGTAGGACCCGTGTAAATATCGGATCAGCTTTTCAGCGCTGGAGATAACTCAAGGAGCGGAAGGCCTGCGATCAGACGCCGAGTTTGCTTTGCTTCTTCTCGATAGGCGAGTAACACCGTGTCTGCGCCGCAACTGGAGCTATCAAAATAGGGGCGAGACCCTTTTGGGGTAGGGGCGTGTTTGTTTTGGTGATTTCAAATGTCAACATTGGCTACCAGAAATCGCTTACCCCACCTTTAAGGTGGCAAATATCTTCCCTTAAAAAAGAAAAAAAAAAAGATATATACACTGAACAAAATTATAAACGCAACACTTTTGTTTTTGCCCCCATTTTTCATGAGCTGAACTCAAAGATCTAAGACTTTTTCTATGTACACAAAAGGCCTATTTCTCTCAAATATTGTTCACAAATCTGTGTTAGTGAGCACTTCTCCTTTGCCGAGATAGTCCATCCACCTCACAGGTGTGGCATATCAAGATGCTGATTAGACAGCATGATTATTGCACAGGTGTGCCTTAGGCTGGCCTTTTATTGTGGCAAAAACAAAAGTGTTGCGTTTATAATTTTGTTTAGTGTATATAAATTGAATAAAATATTTAATAAAAACATTTATTTCTGTCACTGCTGTGAATGGACCACTGCACAGAATATAAAGAATGTAAAGAAAATATCAATATCATTTTAGTCGATATCGCACACCCCTACCACAAACATAAAGCTGGGAACAAGTATTCTGTAGTAAGATGATTCTGAACAGGAACACTGTTCTTTCAAGAGACTGAAATGATGCAATTTTGGATGCTAAATGGGAAGTGTCAGTACGTACCGGAAGACTCTACGGAGCTAGAGCTGCGTCCAGGTGGGGTGACAGCAATGTTCTTTGGAGGAAGTGGAGGCGGAGCTGAAAAGACAGATGAAAGGGCATGTTCGGAAAAAAGTACTACCTTACTGAATACCGCACAGTATAAATAGTTTACATTATGATTATTAAAATATCATACAGATGCTAACATCTATGTACAGTGTGCTTTAAAGTGCTGTTATTGCTAACTAAAACAAAAAAAATCTGTCGACTGAAATAAAGCGGAAATAAAAAACAAAATAAAAAAAACAAGCTAAACAGAAATTAGACATGTTGGCTCTAACTAACATAAGTTTAAGTACTAAAATTACAAACTGAAATAAAACTACAATAAAAATAAATGTGACTATTTGGAAGTATTTTTATAAAACAAAACTAATAAAAATGACAAAAGCACAAAAAAACGCCCTTATGTATTCCAATTTACATTGCTAATCAATTAATAAAATCAGTAATAATTGTAAATTAAAATGAATTCTTTTTGTGTGACCAGTTCAAAGCGCAAAGTGTTAATACATGTGATTTTTTCTTGGTTAATTTTGTAGATCTAGTCACACTCTGAAGTGAGCAGTGAAATGTGATGCTTTGTAGGATTCAGGCCCTTTCATAAGAAACTATTTTAGCATTTGCCACCATTGTGTGTTATATTGGCGCCTTCACTGGGGCAGTTCTGAAGCTTCAAACTGGCATTATCAAAAAACATTTTGGACATTTGACATGCAGTACCTCCAGTGGGCAGAGATCTGCTCAGAACACAGGAGGAGAGAGAAGTGGACCGACACCAGAGCTCCGGCTCAACCGGGAACACTGTCATTAAAATTCATGAAAGAAATACCCATCAATACAAACCTTATGAATCACAGTAATGCATGACACGGAAGAACAATTCTTTAAAGGGTTAGTTCACCCAAAAATGAAAATTCTGTCATTAATTACTCACCCTCATGTCGTTCTAAACCCGTAAGACCTTCGTTCATCTTCGGAACACAAATTAAGATATTTTTGATGAATTCTGAGAGCACTCTGACCCTCCCATAGACAGCAATGTAATTACCACAATCAAGGTCCAGAAGCGGAGAAGACGAATTGTTGAATAAAGTCGTTATTTTTGTTTTCTTTGCGTACAAAAAGTATTCTCGTAGCTTCATAAAATTACATTTGAACCCCTGATGTCACATGGATTATTTTACCGATCTCCTTGCTACGTTTCTGCACCTTGATTGTGGTAATTACATTGCTGTCAATGGGAGGGTCAGATAGCTCTCAGAATTCATCAAAAATATCTTTATTTGTGTTCCGAAGATGAACGGAGGTCTTACGAGTTTGGAAAGACATGAGTGAGTAATTACTGACAGAATTTTCATTTTTGGGTGAACTAACCCTTTAAATTACATTTCAATTAAATTTTTTCTAAAACTTCTCAAAATCACATTTTGACAAAGTAACTCATCAGTGTTCGGTTATTTAGGAATATTGTTTTACCTTCTGAGTTGTGTGCTTCAAAACTGGTCTCAAATGGCGAGCCGAAGAACACTGTTGTTTTTTCTCTTTTTATGAGACAGAAGGAAAATACAAGGTCAAGACATACCAAGAGTATACAGGCAATGAAATGTAGTAATGTAATTCAATTGAGAATGAGTAATTCAATAGTGAGCAGAAGCACAAACTGTTCCATGAGGGTTTGAGATGGTGTACTAACCTGGGCAGGTCTGAACCGGGTCCTGGAGTTGTCGTGGGTGTTGGAGTAGATCGTCGTGGTCTGGCAATCTCCTCACCTGGAATATGCAAAGTGAAAATGACCTCTATGATCTACAAACTGGAGTGATATGAATACACAGCAAGTCAATATTTCCAAATAAACACTCACTTGACAGGTTTCGTTTCATCTGGCACTGGAACAAAGGTCACAAAAGAAGATAATGCCAATAACAAAGACATTTCAAAGACCACAAATACTATAAAAGACTTATATTAACTGACATGATGGGATAGAAACCCTCTTTCTTTGACATTCGCACATGCATTACTATAAAGCATGTTCCAAAAATTAAACTCCTACATGACTACCGTTCAAATGTTTTTGAAAGACATCTCTTATGTTCATCAAGGCTGCATTTATTTGATCAAAAATACAGTAAAAAACTGTAATATTGTGAAATATTATTTCAATTCAAAGTAACTGCTTTCTATTTTAATATATTGTAAAATTTAATTTATTTCTGTGATGCAAAGTTGAATTTTCAGCATCATTACTCCAGTCTTCAGTGTCATATGATCCTTCAGAAATCATTCCATGCTGATTTTCTGCTCAAGAAACATTTATTATTATCAATGTTGAAAACAGTGGTTCTGGTTCATATTTTTATAGAAACTGCGATACATTTATCTTTACTGTCACTTTTGATCAAATTAAAGGATTAGTTCACTTCTGAATTAAAATTTCCTCATCATTTACTCACCCTCATGTCATCCAAGAGTTTACAAAGTGAACGTGCAAAGAAGGTCAAATGCCCTTTATAAAAAATGGTAAAACAGCGATGTAGGACGATTTAGAACGATTTTGAAGTTGGAGGAGAAAATGAGATGGGAGTTTTTCGATATACCCCAACTGTCATGAACCGGAATGCACAGTTCACGCAGAATTAGACAAGACGAGCGTTTGAAGTTAAGTATATAAATTGTAATTTTTTAAAATGACAGATCGTTTCATGGGACTGCACAGAGTACGCATGCGCATTGCAGAGCTACACAAAACAAGCGTTTGAGGTTAAAAAGTATATAAATTGTAATTTTTTAAGAAAATGAAAGATCGTTTCGCTAGATAAGACCCTTCTTCCTCGTCTGGGATCGTGTAGAACACTTTGAAACTGCACTGAAGCTGCAATTTGGAGCTTCCACCCAGTGAACCCCACTGAAGTCCAATATATAGAGAAAAACCCTGGAATGTTTTCCTCAAAAACCTTAATTTCTTTTCGACTGAACAAAGAAAGACATGAACATCTTGGATGACACGGGGGTGAGAAAATTATGAGGAAATTTTAATTCAGAAGTGAACTAATCCTTTAATGCATCCTTGCTTAAAGTAAGAAAAAAAAAATCATGTATAATTTGTTAAAACATGAAAGAGTCAAAAACAGTACAACTAATATTATAAAACTAAATTCTGAGAGATATCAGGCAGAGGGTATTATTTGGCACCTGGACATTGATTTCCATTAGTTCCATTTATCACAACTGATGAGTGACAAACATCCTCAGCTAATGGAAAACAGAGTCCAGGTGCCAACGCTGGAACATTAAAGGGGTCATATGATGCGATTTCAAAATACACAAAATAATGTTCTTTTTAGCAGCATCATATGACCCCTTTAACATCTAACATGCTGAAGCTGCAGATGATATCAAGAATCGAATGATTCACTCATACTGATCCATGAGGGTATCAAGCTGTCAGTACAGCAGTAACACAGCATGAAGCATCATCACAATTAAAGGTTTAGCCAAACAAAGGCTCTAGCCCTACTGTGCATGCGATAGCAGCGTCAGACCTCTGTATCACACACAATACATTTTTGTAGTAGTTTTTGACATTTACAAAATCCACACTTACTGGACTTCGCCTCTGAGATCAGCAAAAAAGGAGAAAGAACAGACCTGGTCAGAGAGCGAGTGACAGATCAGACAGATATTAACAAAAAATAAATAAATACAAATAAATGATTGTCTGTGATGGATCTTTCCTCACCTACGGCACACAGACCAAACCTACGGCACACAGACCAAACCAACCACACATGAAACTTGACAACACATTCTCTAATTGTTTAGTTGTGTTTACTTTCTTAATGTCTAGACTGGCAAACTAAGGCTACTAAATTTATGTGATATTAAAAAGTTAAATAAAAACGGAGATGTGGAAGCACACTTCTGCATTATACATGATGCATAAATGCATTATAAATGTGTAACTCAAAGAGTACAACAGGGCAATAGCAATAGCATGGTTATGGGTTTGTATAAATTTAATGCAATATACTGTAAGCTGCTTTGGATAAATGTGTCTGCAAAATCCATGAATGTAAATGTACATAAAGCCAGTACTTCAAATAACATAAATAAGTTCTGTTTAAAAAAACATTTATGATTGACGCATATCTCTCTCAGTATTTATTCAAACATAGCTGTAGCGATAATGTACCAATATTAAAGTTCTGACTGATACTGTTAAGACGAGATTATTTTCACGTTATGGCCAATAACCAATATTCAATACTATTTTGTCTAAATATCTTTAAAATAAATAAATAAAAATAATAGTACAATTGTACAAGGCATCAGAGAATAAAACTGTATGAAAAAAATATAATACACTATCATTCAAAATTTTGGGCTCAGTAAAATTGTTTTGATAATATTTTTATTCAGCAATGATGCATTAAATTGATCAAACGTGACTGTAAAATCCTTTTATAATGTTAGACAAATAAAAGATAAAAAATGCATCACGGATTCCATAAAAAATTAAGCAACACAACTGTTTCCACAATTATAATAATAAGAAATGTTTCTTGAACAGCAAATCAGCATATTACAATGATTTCTGAAGGATCATGTAAATTTAGCTTTGCCATCACAGGAATAAATTACATTTTAAAATACATAAAAATAGAAAACAGATATTTTACATTTTAATAAAATGTCATAATAATATAATAAAAATACAATTAAAATCGGTATTACTTTTCACTCTATTTTTGATCACATGAATTTCTTTTAAAACCATGAAAAAATCTTACCGACCCAAACTTTTGAACAGTACTGTATATATGTGTGTGAAAAACAGATGTTAGCATTAGATGAGGGCAAATATATTTTAAATGTACAAGTAGTGGATATAAATATGCACAATTATATATCCAATATCGACCGACACCAATAAAACATTTTAAATATATAAATAATAAAAAAATTATCACTGATAGTTTGTTTAAGCATTTCAGATTCACTTTAAGCGTTGCTGATGATTAAAATCAATCTGACTGAATTTCCATTTGTTCTAGTAATCACCTTAAAGTGCCCCTATTATGTCAATTTTAAGGTTCCTAATATTGTTTTAAGCGTCTCCTGCAATTGGTTTACATGCATGCAAGGTCAAAAAATGCTTTCATTTTCTCAAAATATGCATTTAATTTCACCTCATTTTCCAACGATTCGTTCGAAGCAGTTCTAAGCTTCAGTCTCTCTAAACCCCTCCTTTCCGTGAGCCTACTCTGCTCTGATTGGTCAGATGGCCCAGTCTGTTGTGATTGGTCTACCGCGTACAGCGCGTGTCGGAAACCATACGCCCATTGCACATAGGTGGGCATTATGCAAATGTATTACCCCGTGTCGTGTAGCCGTCATGGAAGTGGGATTCGAATTCCTGACGACTCGTTTAGGCTGTTCAGAGTCGATTCTTTATTTTGGGAGACAGTAACTTTATTTATCGTGCACTTTCGGCTTTACAAATTTGCTGATTGTTTACATTCACATACAGCTACATTACACACTGCATGAAAGGCAATATACGAAATGGCACGATAGGGGCACTTTAAATGGATCTGCCATTTGTTGTTACGATCCAAAGAGCTAAGACACGTAAACTAAGGCAAAACCATGAATGTGACAGATATTATACAATTCTAACTACATCTTTAATGGTCTAAGGAAGTATAAAAACACTTGCTTACCGGACTCTTTCTCTGTGTGAGGAAACAAACAGAAGAAAAGAGGAAATCATCTCAGTATTTTAATGTGAATATTACTATGGGACATCAACACTGTAAAGTAGGGCTGGGCAAAAAAAAATATCGATTTTCCGATTAATCGTGGTTCTTAATTTCTTTTTATTAATTCACCATTTGTAAACTGATGTTTACTGTTCATTTTTTAGAAATATCAATAGCATTTGTATTAAAACTATATTCACTGAATGTAATAAAATAATAATAATCGAGAATCGGATCGAATCGAATCGAGAGCTTGCGAATCGAAATCGAATCGAATCAGGACATCTGAATCGATACCCAGCCCTACTGTAAAGCATAACTGCGAGACTAACCAGAGGAGAAGGAGAGATCGCCAGTGTCCCCACTGAGGCCTTCAGCTCATCCATAGTAGACACTGTGCAGCTTCCACTGTTTGATGTCAACGGCTTGATCTTGATCTTGAATTTCTTCCCATGCTCCTCCTCTCCCTCTGACTCACTGGAGGAGAATAACATCTTGACTTTTGGAGCTGGTGAGTCTTGTTAAAGAAATTCGTTTCACAAGGAGGAGTACATGGCTAAATACTACACTAAAGGCCCTTCAAATGACTCGTCCCATCTCCATAGTTTTTAGTCTTTTTTAACAAATGAAATGTCAGAAAAGATAAGAAACAGTACAGAGCAATATGCAAGCATAGACTGGATATCTCCCCCTTGTTCTCCAGGTTTAACGCTGTAACCCTCATCATCCACATCCGGAGAGTTCTGTTACAGAACAGACAAACATATGGGGCATTACATTCACAGGAACTGTAAAAACAGTAGGAAAAATGAGCATTCAGAGAGATTTACTTACATATCGATCCCAGTCAATCTCACCGTAGTATCCATTAGGTGCACCATTGGCTTTTTTCTGAGAATGAAACATGTGGGACGAGACATTGTAAGAACAAAAACTATGATATATTATTTCACAACAAAGCCTTCACTGACGTGGATTATGCTGTACTCACAGATTTGTCTTTGTCTGGTGATCCACTGAAAGAAATGAAAGCAATTGTTCAGATTTCAGGCATAAGACTGAATGATAAGTATACAATAAGTATACACAACATACTTCAAAATGGGCATAAAGATAATATAATGTGACTATGTGACCCCTTACCAAGTTTACTATATGCATAATGAATATACATGCAAAACATGTATATGCATATATACATGCATGATGAATATACATTTTTGTGCTTATGCCAAGCTTGAAAATATGCTGTTGTGTAGAAACACTCTTGGTCCAAATAAGCTGCAAAGTGGACCAGACTTTATATTAACAGTTAAAGACTGGCTCTTCTACTACTGCATATTTGACAAAATTACTCCAAGTCAAGTCTTAGCAATGCATAATCATTATAGCAAGCACAATTCACTCAAATCACAATAAACTAGGTTGTGCCAAGGCAGCCATTTCTACACATGCACCAGTGAGCAAATCAGAAAATCCTTTAGAGATCTGTGTTAGAGCTGATGTCCACGGTCACATCACAGACTGTTCTTACTCACGTGGAGTCACTGTCCTTTTCTTTCTTCCGTATCCCGAAGGCCTTTCGGGTACGCTTTTTCAGTCCTGTTAAAAGTCATGTTTGTCATCAGGAACAAAATACTACACAGTTCCTCTATAGTGCAACGGCAGTAGCAAGTCTCGGTACTTGCTCTGCCGCAGCAGCAGCAGCAGAGTAGCAGATCCAAGACCAAATGCATTAACATTGTCATGTATATTACCATGCCAGTTGTCATGACAGAAATAAAGGTCGGGGTCGGTACGAATTTTTTTTTTTTTTTTTGAAAGAAGAGCTAACCAAGGCAGTTAAATGGTAATACTGTGAAATATTTTACATTCATGCATTTTTAAAATAACTGTTATAACCAATTATACAAGAATTTGCAAAATGCAGTTGCAAAATGTTTTTAGATAATGTAAATATCACACTGCTGCCACTGCATGTCATCAACTACCCAAACACAAAGCAATAGGTTAAACAGTAGACAGCAAAATTCACTAGCATCTGAAAAAACAAACTTAGAATTCAGTTACCAGGGGAGTGACATTTCCCATAAATATTTCAACATCTGCAACTAAAAAATGCAAAACATTTTTTTCCCCAAGACCTCATTCTAAGTGCACTGAATTAAATGCTGATTTTTTAAAATATATGTATATATATTTGCATCAAGGCAGCATTACTCTACACTGGGATTCAAAGCACATGTTCAACCTGGATGACCAAATCTGCGATGAGGCCATGCAGTCATTTTATGCAAGATCTAATGCTTATTTTTCAATATTTTCTCTATCTTCTAGTTTACTTTTATGCAGAAACAAGAGCCCCTAAGAACTGGCACCATGGTCGATATTAACAGATAAGGCACAAGAATTTATAGCCTGGAGATCTTGGCATACGGGACCGCTTGAGGGGCTCAGTGCCAGTATAAAAGCCTTTAGTTGTGTGGGTTCACCCATCATGCCTCTAGTCTAAAAGACCTCTAGGGAAAAGCTGACATTTCCTTCTCCGCTTGGTTAAACGCAAAGCAATTAAGCCGAGTTACTACAAAACAAATATGAGGAGATGAAACTGCGTGCAGCTTGCTCACTACCTTAAACAAATGAATCTAAAATGCCACTTGATAAGGACAGTTTTGTAAGATTGGATTCAAGGAATAGTTCACCCACTAACATAATGTCATTACACACCCTTGTGTCATTCAAATCAAAACTATTACTTTTTTCTTCCGTAGAACACAAAAGGAGAAATTTTGAGGAATGTACTGGCTGCTCCTTCCGATTATTGATTGCACTGACAATCAATGTGGACTGGAGATTTCAAGCTTCACAAAAGGACACAAACACATCATAATGGTGGTCCATACTACACTACATTCAAAATTTGTGGACAAACAGGCATTTCTAACCAATATGAACCTGATCACCAGTGAACTCGGTTTTATTTAAACTTGCTTATCTAAAAAAAAAAAAAACTGATTCAGACTGGTTTTGAGAACGGTATCAACTATTTCATTCAAGATCCTACGATGGTGTTTAACAAAACCTTAAAACCATAAATAAAATCATTCAAAAGATCCTACTTTTTTTGTTGTTGAAAGAAGTCACTTTGCTCACCAAGTCTACATTTATTTGAATACAGTAAAAACAGTAACATTATGAAATATTAAAGTTTAAAAGAACTGATTTTGCTGAATTTTCAGCATTATTACTCCAGTCTTCACAGTGTCACAAGATCCTTTAGAAATAATTTCTAATATGCTAATTTGATGCTCAAGAAACATTTATTATTATTATCAATGTTGAAAACAGTTCTATTCTTCAGAATTTCCTACAATTTTCCAGGAAAAAATAAAAAATAAAAATCACAGGTTTGGAACTACACGAGAATGAATAGATGATGACAAAATGTACATTTTTGGGTGATCTATCCCTTTAAACTAGAGGAAATAAATCAATGCATGAAGTGACCTGTAAGATCGTGAGGGTGGGACTGTGGACCACAGAGCAAGGCACACACGCATCCCGATGGCATGGCAGATTTATTTTGTGCACATGTGTAAATCTGGCCCACAGAAAACCCTAAATTTAAATGTGCCATCATGATGTTTGTGTGTGTCACGGTGCAAACACACATGCCCACTGGCCATACAACGTGAGACACATAATCCTTCACCTCTTTCAAGGAGACAGACACCAAAACAAGCATGTGCTGCATTCGGATGTCATGTACAGTACAGCCGGCTAGGGAATATTAGCACGCTAATAAATAATATCAACGGACAAGCGATTAATTTAAGGGCCCAAAGTGGATTTTTTGTTACCTTGCATCATGGTTGCAGCACTTCATTCCTCGGTTTCACGCGAACAAACAAACTGACATGAGATATAGCAGTGATCCGGTAACCGGTCGTTAAAGGAAAGGCTCATACTGTCCAGCCCCTCACGTCCTCGCCTCTCGGGTTTCCCGGTAACCGGTGGATTAGGCCCCGGGCACCGCCGCATCAGCAGCATCCACACACGCCATCATCACAGAGGGGATGCTGAGGACAGCCGAAGAACGGAGAATGTGAGAGAGAGAGTGTGGGAGGGTCGCGTAATTACGAACCGTACTATGGCGGAGGCTTTACTCATGAATATTAATAAGGTCATGTCGACGTAGGTTGGTAACCTTCCAAGACCGTCCAGTCAGGTAACGAATTCATATTCATGAGCCGATTCGTTGGTTCGAAGATTCACTAGCGTTCTACGCCACTTTGTCAGCAAATCAGGTAGGTCTGCGTCACGTTGCGTAATTAATATTCATGACTAAACCATGCCGTAGTAGGGCTCGTACATTCATTCACAAGAGGGATAAGAGCAGGCCCGGTACTAGGCTCGCTGGACTGGGGGGGGCAATCAGAAATTGTGGTAGGGCAGCACTTTCTAGGGTAATATATTCATAGTTTACTTTTATTTACTAAATTTTCAGTCTTGCATTTTGTGTCTGTGTGAGTGCAGAAATGTTAAATATATGTTAAATATGTGTTTATGCTGCGTTCATGTCCTCCTGGGACGTTCGTACTTTTACGAGCTGACAAGTCGTAATTACGAGTCAGGTGCGTTCAAGTCAGTTTAGTCGGCACAAGATGGCGGTGTACCTTCTTTTAATAAATTACAAGAAAATACAACAGGGTCTGTTAACTCTGCTTATAGAAAATGAAGAGCAAAGAATTCGCATCAGGTGTGTTTTGCGTTTTTAATATTTTTTTTTAGACTAGGATCCCAGTATAACTGATTTTCAGCATCAACAAATGCTAAAATACAGAGATTAAAAAAAGCTGTTAGCTAAATGCAACATGCAACAAGGCAAATCAAAAGATTTTTCACCTATAGGTGCAAAAATTATAGCATTTTGTACTTGGATTTCATTAACTAGCTGCGTAACAACATGACCCATTTAAGTTTATAGGACAACTAAACTATCAATTTAAACAAAAATTTACCGTCAACTAGACGTTGCAGCCATCGATTCCGCCATGTTTCTCATTGACACGCCCCCAACTCGGAAACTCAGGGCTTAAAGAAAATTTCGAGTTTCCCACTCGTAATAATGACTTTGTGGTGGCGTTCATGTGCGTTCAACTCCTAAACACGATCTATCCGACATGACTTGAACGCACCAGTAGACAATATTAAGTGAATCAAGTGAATCACACCCACTGCTCCGGCTTTGTGTTCACTGCTGTGTGTGTGCACTTTGGATGGGATGGGGGGGGCCCCCCCCCCCCCCTAGCCCCCCCCAGACCCGGCCCTGGATAAGAGGGGAACGGACTCTGGCCTGATCCTGAGAACGATATTCATTTGATGAAGTGCTGGTGGACCAAATCTGAGGCCACTAGTGAAAATAGTAAAGTTGAGCATTTTTCTCAATTTTTCTAGATTTTATTTTCTAATTATATTTTCAATATAACAGTTTGGATACATGAATATTATTTATTCATTCACCTTATACTGTGAAAAGTACTGTAGGCTACTTTGATGTCATAATCTTCGAAATGTTTTGCTGAAAATTTACTCGCCTTTAGGCCATCCAAGATGTAGATGAGTTTGTTTCTTCATTGGAACAGATTTGGAGAAATTTTGCATTATGTCCAAGTGGCAACCTTCCGGTCTCTCTCGTGAAGCCAACACGGAAGTGACTAAAACTGCAATTCATCGACTGGCCGCTAGAGGCTGGCTCCAAAAGGGAGTCAGTCCCATTGACTCCCCATGTTAAAATGCCCAATTTTACAGCAGAAAAAAAGTTTACAGCCTGGTACAAAAAATGATTTTGGTCTATAGCTAATTTTGCCCTTCATGACAACTGTGAGGGGGGTGAATTTTTTTTATAACTCATCCGTTTAAATTATATTAAGCCTTAAAGTTCTGCATTCAGTAACAGCTGGATTGCCGCTGCTGTCACCGGCGTCGAGCTAGGTGGGCGTGGTTTCAGCAACCAGCTCCCGCCTCTTTGCCAATTTTCGATTATCCGGGAGTGACTCGCGGTGACGCGCTGCCAAGAGGGCGACGGTTGTCTCCGCCCACTTTGAGCTTCAAAACCGCTCTTCAGAAACCTACGGGTGACGTCACGGACACTACGTCCATGTTTTTATACAGTCTATGATTATGCTACTTGCTCACCAGCGGATCCTCTGCAGTGAATGGGTGCCGTCAGAATGAGAGTAAAAACTGCTGATGAAAACATCACAAAAATCCATAAGTAAACTACACGACTCCAGTCCATCAATTAACATTTTTTAAAAGTGAAACACTGCATGTTTGTAAGAAACAAATCCATAATTAGTACATTTTAATTTTAAACTGTTGCTTCTGGCCAAAATACGAGTCCATAATCCATAATAATGCTTCCTCCAGTGAAAAAGTCCATCCCTCTCACATCAAAATCCACCATTTTAGTCAGAAGCAACATTTTGAAGTTAAAAAATGCCTTGATTAATTTTCTTACAAACACGCAGCTTTTCGCTTCTCAAGACATTAAGTGATGGACTGGAGTGGTGTGGATTACTTGTGGATTATTGTGATGTTTTTATCAGCTGTTTTGACTCTCTGACGGCACCCATTCACTACAGAGGATCCATTGGTGAGCAAGTGATGTAATGCTACATTTCTCCAAATCCGTTATGATGAAGAAACAAACCCATCTACATCTTGGATGGCCTGACAGTGAGTACATTTTCAGCAATTTTTTTTTTTTTTTAACTATTCCTTTAATGTCAGTGAATCTGTGATTCCCCCAAATCTGTGAATCTGTGATTTTAAAAAGTAAAGTGTCAAATATAAAGGCCTAAAATTTAAATGTATTTTATTGAATTAAAAGTTTCAGCCCCTTAAATGATCGTTCAGACACAGCATTTTGGTGCACATGATGTACACTGTCTGTCATGCATTACTAAAGCTGTTTTGCAACAGAGGTACCATATATAGCCACAAGGGGTCAGCAGCCAAACTGATTTTCAGATTGTGAATAAACACTGTAAAATAGGGCCAATGAAATCTAGAAATCTTGTCAACAACTACTGGAATCTCTCATCTGAGATGTGTCATTTCACAGAAGTTACACCAACAACAGCACCAACACCAGAGTAGGTTAGTTAACAGGAATAAACACAGACACACTATTTATTTCAGATTGCAGAGAAAATGTAAAGAATGTGTGTAATTTACAGTCAACCATTTATTGTACACCCAGCTTTTTTTTAAAGGGGTCATATGATGCAATTTCATTTTTTCCTTTCTCTTGTGTGGAGTGTTACAAGCTCTTGGTGCATAAAGAAGATCTGTAAAGTTGCAAAGACTAAAGTCTCAAATCCAAAGAGATATTCTTTATAAAAGTTAAGAGTCACGCGTTTCAAAAAGGCGGGGCATAGAGGAGAAACAATGTACAGTATGTGGAAAATAATGTGTTTTTTTTTACTTTAAACCGCATAAACACATTTCATTACACCAAATACACAAAATAATGTTCTTTTTAGCAGCATCATATGACCCCTTTAAAATCAAGATTAAATGCCATTGAAATTCTACATTTTACAGAAAATAATAACCTTAAAAACTAACCTTACAAAATAAATAAATATTAATATGCAGTTCACATTACTGGAAAAAGTTTTATTAAATTAGGGAATGCATTAAACTCACAATAGGTATTTGTACAAAAAGTTTTGTAATACGTTCAGCATTGTAGTACAGTCTAATGTGTAAGACGTCATTTATTTTCTGTTTGCAGATTGTTTGACGTTCTGTTTGTGGTGCTGGATGAGAGAAAAGATTAGATGTGGTCAACAGATTACCTTCCAAAGCGACTGATTTACTAGAACGGCCAAACTACTCTGTGCATACATATGCACTGTACAAATAGTCAGATCTGCCACGTTCAAAAGACATGAAATAATTTCTACAGTATGTAAAAGAAGGCTTTGTTTCATTAACAGCACATCTGAGCTTCTCTTAACTCTATATTGTTCTTTTATGCCAATAGAGCATCATTTCACAAATACTCAACAAAAAAGTTTATGTCTGTCTGAAATAGATACATTTAATTACATTTTAAATACTTTTTATGTAAATGTTTTAATATTTTCTATATTAAAAACAAAAATGTATTTATTTACTTATTTATTTATTAAAATGTTTGCTTGTTTTTGAAATACTGAAAAAAAAAAAAAAAAATATATATATATATATATAAAGTATATATACAGTGTGGTGGCATATGCCTGACCTTATTCAAACTGCCTTCCTCTCTGTCCACAATCTCATTGTTTTATTCTCCTTGAATGAATTGTGTGAAAGCATAATCAGATATGCAACCTGGCCCTCATCTTGAGTGCGTGATAAACGGTCGTGATATCAGGAAATTCATCCTTTTCTGTGAAAGGAAAGTGATCAGACTTGTTTTCGCCTTGATCACTTCCTCCTCTGGAACCGAGGGCCCTTAGAAAACCTTCCAGTGGCTCACATGTATTGAGTTTGTGACCTATGTACTCTGGGTGTTTCTCTGAGTTGTTTCTGGGTGGTGGCAGATGTCACGTCTGCATGATCTGTACTCTGATACATGGTGAATGAGTGCACTGATTCGTTCTGTTTTTGGTGTTTTGTTGTTATGTCTGTGCAAACAGGGGAAATAACTAACAAGTGATACGTAACTGAAAAGTTGGTTTAAATGCCTTATGCACCAAGAGCTTGTAACACTCCAAAGAGAAAGGAAAAACTGAAATCGCATCATATGACCCCTTTAATGTAATAGTGTGCCATTAGTGTGCCTTAATCCCTTGAATTTCGTTTAGTTTTAAGGGCAAATCCACTTTTGATACTTTTGTTCCAAGGAGTTTTTAAGCCACTGCTAGTTTTGAATGAACACATATTAACAAAAATCCAAAATACATAAACAATTATATATTAACAGTGCCTGATAGCTCAAACATCGTATCTCACAGCCAGGTGGAAAACACTTATCTGAATTAACTACTTTAGCAAAATTGCCTGATTGCATAATTATATGTGGTTGGCACACTGTTACATAACACATATGGTTTGTAGTATGTGCAGGACTGTTAACATGAAAAATAAAATTCTAGGCTGTCTTGACCCTAGAGTATGCATAAGAAATACAGCAACAATTACAGACCAAAACATTTTCATTTATTTCTCCGTTTAATCTCTTTTTTTGGACAAATAGGAAATGTGCAACTCAACTTTAACAGAGGTTTAATACTAAAAAATGATAGTATATAATAGTAATAAATATAATAATAATAGAGATTACAGTGATTCCACCAGTGAAATCACAGTTGTTCTAGAGTGTGCATGTTCATCAATGGCTTCACAATGACAAATATGAGTAAAAAAGGCAAAAGTTTTGCAGGTACAGCTTTATATCGTAACCATAATTTCGACTTGGGTCAAGCTTCTGTGAATAATAGTCCTCCATTATTAAATGCATTAACACAAATGGTAAGCAAAAGTGCATATTGTTACACATATTGTGCACGTTCGCCACATCCCGTTCCTGACCAGTGAGAACATACATCAGGAGGAACCACATTGTTTGACATCAGTGATTGTGTAATTGAGGTTTATTGTTGACTTTCTTCTGTGAATTTTAAAAGCTTAGATTCTAAGAAATGAAACGCATAAAGAGAAATGAATAGGGCTTTAAGTTTCAATTTTTTATATTAAATCTGAAGTCTCTTTTGACATAAATGTATCTTAATGACATTTACAGACTCAGAGGTCATTTTTAAATAGTATATAAAAACAATTAGTTATAAATTGGTTTAATATCACTATTGAGTGTTGGGATGTTTGTTTCTCATATTAAAAGTGGTTAAAAGAAATAATCTGGGTTTAATAGTGCAGCTTGATCGACAGCATCACAGATACAATGAGGGACTTATAATAGCAGCTCCTTACTGTACTTATAATGGCTCTTACAATGGAAGTACAAAAAAAACCTAAAATTATTTTCTGTGGTAATCAACACAATCATCACAGATGTGACTGTGGAGCACAAAAGCAGTCTTAAAGGGATAGTTCACCCAAAAATGAAAATTTGATGTTTATCTGCTTACCCCCAGGGCATCAAAGATGTAGGTGACTTTGTTTCTTCAGTAGAACACAAATGATGATTTTTAACTCCAACCGTTGCAGTCTTATCAGTCGTATAATGCATGGCAATGGCAACAAAATCTATGAGAGTAAAAAAAACATGCACAGACAAATCCAAATTAAACCCTGCGGCTCGTGACGACACATTGATGTCCTAAGACACGAAACGATCGGTTTGTGCGAGAAACCGAACAGTATTTATATCATTTTTTACCTCTAATACACCACTATATCCAACTTCCTTGAGCGCGCGCACGGCATCCGATGCATGAGGTGTGTACGCGCTCTGGC
>NW_015647626.1:44531-57201 GCF_001515625.1 Sinocyclocheilus rhinocerous | reverse complement strand
TCCCTGCCACTGTGAAGATCTAAAGATATTTAGACGTACAGGTCATCACAATGGAAGACGATTTTGATATATCAACAGACCACGTGGATTTTTCAAAAAAAAAAATCAAAATCAAAAAAATTCTGATGGCACTTTAAGTCGCTGGGGTATATTTGTAGCAATAGCCAAAAATACATTGTATGGGTCAAAATGATAGATTTTTCTTTTATGCCAAAAATCATTAGGATATTAAAGATCATGTTCCATGAAGATATTTTTCAAATAGTTGTATCTCGGCCAAATATTGTCCTATCCTAACAAACCATACATCAATGGAAAGCTTATTTATTCAGCTTTCAGAAGATGTATAAATCTCAATTTCGAAAAATTTACCCTTATGACTGGTTTTGTGGTCCAGGGTCACAAATACAGTTGAGAGAGCTTAATTTATATTCACCCCAGAACATTCCTTTAAGAGTAACCACTAAAATGCTGGACTCTTTGGATCGTGTTTTTAGTTAATACGACATAAAATGTCACATTAATTGTACCAGAAGAATCGCTTTATAAGAACGCCTTTTAAAAGAGAAACTGTTCGTTACAAAGTACAAAGGTTTTGTATTACTTGAATAAAGTTTGCTGGCACAAGAACTAGATTATTCTGTTGTCCAAAATTCAGGAAGACTGCATTCCCAATACACGACTGGGAATTACATGCTTTTGCTTTCAGCATGACAACCTTTCTCATGTTTTCAAATGTGTAGTTGGATGTGACACCAACAAAAAAAAAGTCACAAAACACACAAGTACAAAAAAAGTAGTTTTTTGTTGTTGTTGTTTTTTTTTTTTACAAAAAAGTAACTTTGACAATGTAGTACAAACCCCTCTTATAAGAGGGTCAGCATTTCTCCTTCACAGAAACCCACTCCAACATTCAGATCAGACTGTAATGTCTGATTAAGAAAATCCAGCTTATGGCACTTTTGGTACGGCTGCCCGTCTGTCCATTCTGGCAATGTCCAACTTGAATGGATTCTTGCAAATTCCAACTAGATTGTGTAGGCTCACTCCCTTTTTTGGCTCTGAAACAACGGCAGAGTCCCAAAAACACAGTGGTATTCTGAGGGATTCTCAGGTAGCAGGAGAATAACGTTCCTCCACTTTGCTCGGTCATCAAATTTGGCCAACATGACAGCCATTGTAGTGAGGTGCTACGTCTCGACGGATGAAGGCAAATGCGTCACTATCTCTACACAGTCTGTTTCTAACAGGTCCTCGGTATCCTGCTTGGCTCCTTCCTCAACCTCCAACTCGAACTGAAACTTGTCTCCACCATCAGTTCCCGTTTCAAAGAAGGGAGGGGAGGGACTCTGTGGTATCATGCTGTGGTACCAGTTCCTGTTCTCTTCTAAAGTGTCCAAGATATCCTGCGCATCTGGATGCACCAGGTCCGCCCAGGTCTCCCATAGTGGATGCACGATGTAATCAATAAAACCAACCTAAAAGGAAAACAAAAAAACCACATGGTAAGTTCCTTCTAGAAACTGCTTGACTTGACCAATCCTTTGTAAACAAAACAGTGCACTTAATTGCATTACATGTGCACTTGTAGTGTGCTTCAAATTTTAAGTATATTTTTGAACAATTTTAAATTCTTAAAAAGTATATTTTTAAAAATCTGCATCTGCAGATAATATAAGGCCACTTAAATTACTGTTCCGTAACACACTTAAGTATGCTTGTAAAAAGAAAACATTTGTCAAATGTACACTCTAAAAAATGCTGGGTTACATTTAACCCAGTTTTGACCCAGCGGTTGGGTTGTTTTGAACCCAACCGCTGGGTCAAAACATCCCAATAGCTGGGTTTGTCCCTTTTTAACCCAGCGCTGGGTTACATTTAACCCAGCATTTGTTGTGTGTAAAGTTTTACTTTAAAGTACATTTTAAATCATTGTTTTATTAATCTTTTTCATGTTTTAGAGAAGTACACTTATTTTGATTTGTTGACTGACACACTAAAGAAGTATTTTGATTATAAATTTAACTAGTTAAATGTACTAAATTGCAACTTCATCATTACAAATGTGTAATTGCAAATAAATTTAACTACCTGACATACAAGTTTAAATAGAAATGATATTAAAGTAAATTTTATTTTACCATAAATGCTTGTCAATACATTCAGCAGTACACTTTAACCATATTTCAATGGTTACAGAATTATGGAATTGCATATTAAGATGTACTTAAGTTCTACTTAAGTGGGTCAAAAAACACTTAAGTTATACATTTAAAGCTATAAATTCTAATACATTTTAATTTACAAATACCATGCAATTAAGTGTTCGAAAACATTACATTAATTTTACACTTAAGTATACTCTTTTAAAGTATGTTATTTCTGTAAGTACACTAAAGTATGCTAAAGTGTACTTCTTGTTCCACAAGGAATGACTTAAATGTGAAGGATTCTTTGGACTCCCACCTGAGACTTCTCCACTGAAGCAGTGTGTTTGTCACACATCGGGCTGATCTCCATGCCTCGCTCTCTCTCTCGGTCACCCTGGTGAAAGAACTCTTCCATAATGCGGTCCGTCCATTGCCGATACAGATCTAATGGCTTGGTGGGATTGCTGAGATCGGCACAGTGAACCATATTTCGTAACACCTATGGACATTGTGAGACAGGACATTGAATGATATTGACTTGAGGAACAAGTAGTGAAGAAACATATGTTGTTGAGGACACACAAGCCAGAACTCACCTGTATCCTGTCTGTATAGTTGTCAAGTAGCAACACTCCTGAACTGGTCACCTTCTTGGTCTCGACCATTGTCTTCAAGTCAGCCAGTAAGCTCATGTGCTTGGACATGTCTGTTGCTAGTACCTATGGAAAGATTTTGAAACTTAGGGTGCTGTAGATCATTTGCTTTCTGTAGATTTTTGGCTTTTATGGTCTGTTTACGTATATATGTGACCATGGCCACGTTTTCATTACATTGGTACAGGCATGTATTGCGGGGGTTCAGATTTCAAATGTCTGGGAAGTGCTGCTAAAAGGTAATTCTCTATCGTGTTGGAAAATAACATGTCCCATACACCAAACCCAACCCTAAACCTATCCGATAGTGTTAATGAAAGAAAAAGTGATATAAAAATGCATTCATATATTAACTTCCTTCTACGCGAGTTTGAGCTGTTTTGTATGGAAGCCCGTTTCCGCCACTGAATAAAAAATAAAACAAGGTAATTGCGACTTTTTATCTCATAATTCTGACTTTTTTTCTCAGAATTGTGTGATATAAACTCGCAATTCTGACTTTTTTTTTTTGCGAGTTATAAAGTCAGAATTGCGAGATATAAATTGCAATTCTGACTTTTTTTCTCGGAAGTCTGACTTTATAACTCGCAATTTTGACTTTATAACTCGCAATTGTGAGAAAAAAAGTCATAATTGCGAGATATGAACTCGCAATTGTGAGAAAAAAAGAAAGTCAGAATTGCGAGATATAAACTCGCAATTGCGAGAAAAAAAACTCAGAATTGCGACTTTTATCTCCACTGGGCTCTGATTTTACAATTTCGTAATTCTGACTTTATTTCTCACAATTGCGAGTTATAAAGTCAGAATTGCGAGACATAAACTCGCAATTCCGAGAAAAATGTCAGAATTGCGAGTTTATATATACTCGCAATTCTGACTTTATAACTCGCAATTTTGGCTTTATAACTCGCAATTGTGTGTTATAAAGTCAGAATTGCAAGATATGAACTCAGAAAAAAAGTCAGAATTGCGAGATAAAAAGTCGCAATTACCTTGTTTTATTTTTTATTCAGTGGCAGAAACGGGCTTCCATAGTTTTGTCAAACCATAGTTTCACAGGATTTGTACCGGAGTGGTTCACCTCACAAGTGCAATGCCATATCATGTGTAGGTTTGCAAATGCAGTAGGTTTGCCCTTACCGGGCAAACTTACTGCATTTGAAAACCCATACATATGAAGCTGTATATGTTGAATGCTAACATTCAAAAGTATCCGTTTTCAAGTCTCGCAGCATGTTAAAATTGTTTTGAAGTCATAACATAATACTGTGCAAGGAATTGTGCGAAAATTTGGCTTTCTGAAACAAAACTTTGGCCCTGTAAATCATAACTTGTGTGAAAATGAATAAAAGTTGTCTGCGTTTTACTGCATCTAGTGTTTATTTCAACTGGAAACTCCAGCGATTCGTAAGTATAGGTACGTTTATTGAGTTTTGCAGAAATTCAGGTAGAGCTGCGTATTTCCAGTAAGCCTAGGCAGCATTTTTCAGCACAAACAGTCCTCTCCAGAGTTCAGGCAATCTCAGACCGATTATTTTGGTATGAATTCGAGCACAATTGCTATGTTGATCTATGCCTACAGTCAATGAACCAAACTATGTGAGAAAATGCTTCAGGTTTTGAAACAAACACTCCTACTCGATGAAATTTCAAATACTCATAATTGGGAGATACTTGTGAGGGCGAATAAGTTGCCCACACAGATTTTTCTCGTGTTCGAATTTGCCACTTTGACCAACAGAAAGCTGCTTGGTTTGAAAGTAACTTCTGTGTGAGTTGTGTGAACACTAAAAGCGTAAAGATGCCTACCATATCAATGACCATTTTCCTGAGAGTCTGTCGCTGCTTCTTGGAGAGGTTTTGGAAGATATCACAGTTTTCCCCTTGCAAGAGCTTGAAACCAACCGCTAGGTGATGGTTCTCCAGAACAGACTCATCATTGTACATGAGCGCCAGCTCGGAGTCTGCAGTAAAGACAGCAATGATGTTTATGAGAGACATGAAACAGTCATAACATTGAGGCTTTGTTCTATCATATGGTTTGCGTTTCAATAACTGCAACAGTTTGGATCCATAAACATACATAGTCTTCAGTATGTCGATAAAAACACACTCACTGGTATTAATTAGGAACTGGTTTGAGACCCCTGGGTGGTCCACGTCATGGATGGCTGCTGCAAAGATAGCGGCAAGGACCTCCAGGTCTGTAAAGACCTCCTGTGGATAATAATAGAGAAAGATCAGCTTTCCCCAATGCATTGAACTGAGTAAAGCATGTTGCACACAGTTTAAGCATTGTAACACAACAGTTGACTCTTTTTGCCACTGATCTTTAATGAAACAAAATATTTAGCAGATAAAAACTTGAGCTTGTCTTTTCAAGTTTATTTTTTGCGTTAAAAGAAGACAACGCAAAAATGAGCTGCAGACAAAACACTGCACGCTGTTTAGAGATTCAAAGGGTTCAGAAACAGCTATGACTGGCAGTATGTGTGGGAATGTGGAAAGAAACAGCATTTAATAAAAAAATAATTCTGTTTTATTCTCTTATTTTGTTTTGTATTTATTTATTTTTGTTTATAACCATGTTCTATTACTTTGTTTATACATTGTTTTGTTATTTAAATTCTATTCTCTTATTTTTATGCATTTTCATTTTTTCATTTATTTGTATTTTAGTCTCTTATCTTGTATTTTAATTTTTATTTTAAATTTTTATTTCTACTTTATTCTCTTATTTTCATTTTAATTTAAATTAAAAACATTTAATTTAGATCTATTTTATTCTGTTGTTTTGATTATGCTTTTAATTTTTTTTGTTTATTTAAATTTTATCATCTCATTTTTATACATTTAAATTTTATTCTCTTATTTTGTTAAGCATTTGAATTAGATTTTTTCATTTATTCTCTTATTTTGTTATATGCAGTTGTGAAACATTTTTTATTTCTATTTTACTTTCTAATTTTGTTTTCATATATACAGTATGTTTTTTTTTAAAACACTTTACAAACTGTTTAAAAAGGTGCTATATAAATAAAGCTTTACTACATTATAACTACATTTATATGACATATGTGACCCTGGACCACAAAAGCAGTCTTAAGTCGCTGGGGTATATTTGTAGCAATAGCCAACAATACATTGTATGGGTCAAAATTATAGATTTTTCTTTTATGCCACAAATCATTAGGATATTAAGTAAAGATCATGTTCCATGAAGATATTTTGTAAATTTCCTACTGTAAATATATTAAAACTTAATTTTTGTTTAGTAATATGCATTGCTAAGAACTTCATTTGGACAACTTTAAAGGCGATTTTCTCAATATTTGGATTTTTTTGCACCCTCAGATTCCAGATTTTCAAATGATGATGATGTATTATACAGATGATGTATAAATCTCAATTTCGAAAAATTGACCCTTATGACTGGTTTTGGGCTCCAGGGTCACATATAGGAGTTTCTTACATCCAGTGCAGGTGTGGAAAGCAGGATGTGTGTGGACTGGGCCACATCAGCCGCGTGTAGACTGTTGTGATAGGCTACGTCTGCGTGGTAGTGATCTTCAAGGGTCATCATGTACGTTACAAAGGTCTCCACTGGGATCCTAAATGTCTTCATTAAATCTCTCTCCTACAGAAAACAAAAATGCTTTAGTTGCATTTCATTTTTAAAAACACATCTCTGGACATGTGAGATGGGATTTTAGTTTTGCGTACTAACCTGAAAGATGGCGTACATGATGCAGGTCAGCGGTCGATGGTGAGAGTGCTCTGAAACTTTAAAGATGTTCAGACCCCACTTGTTAATGTCCTCCAGGTCCTACAAAAGGCAAGAGAGGATATACGTCCAATTACGGTACAAACTCGACAAAAGTGCACAATTTTCGTGCAACAGGTGGTCTGTAACGTACGACTATACCTTTGAGAGCAAGTCCTCCAAATCTGTTTTCACGCCGAAGCGGGCCGTACTGCAGCTGCTGGGCAAACCAGGGCCGTCCGTGACCTTCCTCACCCCGCTGATCTGAGTCATCAGCTGCTGCTGCCTCCTCTTTCTGTCCCGCGATTTTGGAGTGGGCGATGGGATCTCCAGTTCATTCTGTTTATCTACAGGGGGAAAGGTTTCGTCCCGTGATTGTTCATTTCAGCACTCGCAACACTCAATTCACAACAGATACCATGACTTTACAGACTCACTGAGTGAGTTCAAGTCAGCAAAATGAAGTTCAATGTTAGTGAAAGCCACCTACAAGAACCTTTCTGTCAAGTTCAACAGTTTATGCTACAGCTAAGTATTCCCTGATGAAAAGAAAAGCTTAGATTGATGGTCCAGACTGGTTTATGCTGGTACTGTATAGCTGGACCAGCACAGTCATGGTCTTTCTGGAAAAGCTGGCTGACATAGTCTTACTGGTTATGCAAGTTAAGCAGTTTGATGGGAATACGATAACTAAATATGCACTGAAACAAGATGAAATGACAAAATTAAATCAAAAAGATTAAACTTGTTTTGTTCAGTTTGTCTAAAAGCAAATAAAACTCCCCGTAGAAAATTAAATTGTTAAAGAACAATTTTGTTTAAATAGTGTTTTCTCTTGAGAACATATTTGCTTTATTGACTGTAGAAATTATCGTGCATTTTATTATTTTTATTCTTTTTTTGTTAGTACATAACAGAAAATATGATGCATATTTTAAAAAAGACATCACAATAAACATTAAGGTCTTTCAAAGTTGCCTTTATTTATAGTAAATAAACTAAATTAAACATTGACTAACAAAATGTTTTTAGTTATATCTTAAGTAAAATTCTACTTTCATATTATAGGTAATTGAGCCTTATGAGGTTATGGTGAAATGAAGTTATAAAAAGCAAAAAGCAAAAAAATAAAAAATATTATATTGGCCTATATTAAGTAACATTTTGGCTTATGCCTAAAGAAAATATATAATGGAATTATGGTCTTTATAATAAATAATCTTTTTACTTTGTATGAATGATTTGGTTTTTGGAAAAATAAATCTTTTTGAATGAACTAAGCTAAACATAAATTTGGTGAAATTAAGTTATAAAAAGCAAAAAAGTATTATATTGACCTACATTAAGTAACATTTTGGCTCATGTCTAAAGAAAATATATTACGTAATTATGGTCTTTATAATAAATAATCTTTTTACTTTGTATGAATGATTTGGTTTTTGGAAAAATATATATTTTTGATAAATACAAAAATTGAAGGTATGAACTAAACTAAATATAAATTTGGTGAAATTAAGTTATAAAAAGCAAAAAAGTATTATACTGACCTACGTTAAGTAACATTTTGGCTCATGTCTAAAGAAAATATACTACTTAATTATGGTCTTTACAATAAATAATCTTTGTGTGAATGCTTGTGTCTTTGAAAAAACAATCAATTTTGATAAATATTACATCAAAATTAAAGGTTTGAACCAAACCATAAATAAAATTTATGAAAAATTAATAAATTGACTGTAACAAATTTGAGTATTTTGTTTTTCCAACGTATCATTTTTTTAAAAGTATATGCTGGTGACAATCCAACTCAGTTGTATCTAATGTTATTTTTTTCTGAGGTCATTTAAGAGAAACATCTTAGACGCTAGCATGAAAAAACCATACAAGTCTCCTGAGATGAAAGAGCGATCTCTTGATTTTTTTCTCCAGTGACGTCCCTCAAAACCTTTCTACTGTTTCTAAACATCTCTGTTTCTCACTCCGAAGAGAGTGAGACTATCTCGCTAACACTGCATGTTTTAAGAGTGTCTGTCTGAAAATCTCCCCGCTGATGACTCTGTGAGTAAGTGTGTAGGCTGTAGGGCTCTGAACGGCAGGGTTAGGGGAGTACAGTGACCCTGTGGCATCTGACGCAGACTATAGTTTCAGCCCTCCTCTCTCTCTCACACACTCTCTTGCTGTGTAGATGCCAGACCAGATCAGACTGGTTTGAATAACAGAGGTGCAGGCGAACCACAGACATTCAGCAATCATCAAACCCCCTCTTTCTAGATATCAGTGTTTTCATGGAGGAGCTAGACAACCTCTTTATCCACAACCTTTTATCATTATCACCATCTGAAGTATGGCTTCTCAAGATGTTCTGGTTTCTCAGTTTAGCCCACTAAATGAAACACTGTATACTGTAGGAAAAACACTGTGGGATTTTGGAAACAATCAATCGATCTTGTCTCATATCTATTTTTCTAGGTTAATGTGTTTTTTAGTATTGCATATTGTTGTTGAAAAAGTCTCTCATGCTCACCAAGGATGCAATTATTTAATCAAAAATATGCTAAAAATAGAAAAATGTAGAAATATTATTGCAATTTAAAATAACTGTTTTCTATTGTATTATACTTTAAGGTGTAATGTATTCCTGTGATGCAAAGCTGAATTTTCAGCATCATTACTCCACTCCTCAGTGTCACATGATCTTCAGAAATAATTCTAATATGCTGATGCTCAAGGAACATTTATTATTATTATCGATGTTGAAAACAGTTATAATAGTGATACATTTTTTTCAGGATTCTGTGATGACTAAAATGTCAAAAGAACAGCATTTATTTAAATAGAAATCTTTGATAACCTTATAAATATTGTGTCTTTACTCTCTTCACTTTTAAAACAAAATGTATTGCATCCTTGCTTAATAAAAGTATCAATTAATAAAAATAAAAAATAAAAAAATACTGACCCCAAACTTTTGAACAGCCCATATTATGCATACTGCTTTTATGAGCTCATATTAACTAGGGTTTAAGTACATGAAATACATTGAATACTTAGTTTAAAGTATTGAATATTCATAAGTTATATTCATAGGCGGAGGGTGAACCAACTCCAGGGCAAGGCTAAAAGCAGCCAAATCTATTAGGCCTAACTACAAACATCATAAACCTGTCTTTTTAGGCAAGAACCAGACATGGGTGTCATGTAGGCTAATAAAATATGTTTAACGGGACTGAATTTGTATTTAATGTGATTACAATTTAATTAAAACATTAGAAATTGATAGTTATATAACGTTTCCTTCCCACGGTTATTCAAACGGCGAATAAATTATGTACAGAAATGACATTATCACTAACTTTGATCTATCGCACTCTCAAAAAACCAAAACTATCGTTATAATCACTGAAGCTGTCTACACTACGAAATGAATCCCTTACTTACATTGTACATCTGCGCTTTGTTGTTTATGATGAGAGAATTCGCGGAATTCAGTCAGCTGAACGCGCGCGCATTCAACAAAGCTGATGAATTTCAGCGATGACTTATCTGAACGCCTCTGACTGGCCATTGCACTCCTAAGCGCAACAGAGTCGTGTGTGATTGGTTAAAATGCGCAAAACTGTAAAAACGACTAAAATGAAATACGGTGCAACATGAGCAAATCTTAATTTAATGCGCAGTCGACACTTTCTATTCGTTTACACGTTGTTAGCAACAGACGTAATAGATTTAAAGGGATAGTTCACCCAAAAATGAAAATTTGATGTTTATCTGCTTACCCCCAGGGCATCCAAGATGACTTTGTTTCTTCAGTAGAACACAAATTATGATTTTTAAGTCCAGCCGTTACAGTCTATCAGTCGTATAATGCATGGCAATGGTAACAAAATCTATGAGAGTAAAAAAAACATGCACAGACAAATCCAAATTAAACCCTGCGGCTCGTGACGACACATTGATGTCCTAAGACACGAAACGATCGGTTTGTGCGAGAAACCGAACAGTATTTATATAATTTTTTACCTCTAATACACCACTATGTCCAACTTCCTTGAGCGCGCGCACAGCATCCGATGCGTGAGGTGTGTACGCGTGCATTATACGACTGATAGACTGCAACGGCTGGACTTAAAAATCATAATTTGTGTTCTACTGAAGAAACAAAGTCACCTACATCTTGGATGCCCTGGGGGTAAGCAGATAAACAAAAAAATTTCATTTTTGGGTGAACTATCCCTTTAATTTGTTTGTGCAGGAGCATTTTTGTCCAATTTAGTGGCATTTTTGCCCCAAGACCCCGTGGCCAGCCTTACACATGCTCCGCCTATGGTTATATTCTATTCTATTCTATTCATATAAGCAATAAAACGAATGTTCTATTTCTAGAATAAGGGTTTACAAAGGAACTATCAGTCCACATGTAATATGTTTTCTTACAAGAGTTATGAAGATAATGAAAAGAATGTTCAGACTCACCTAAGAATGTGTTGGAGATGAACTCAGACACCTGGTTTCCAGAGCGACTCATCTCAGACAGATGTGTCAGTTCCCGATTCAACATCCTCTTGAACTAAAACACACAAACAAGACGAGTCTTTATACAGTATCAATATTTCTAAACTTCTCATTGCATGAATTGCCAGTCCTCGTATTATATTTTAACCAAGCAATGCAAGAAACTCAAGCAACATCCAAATTAAACGTCCAATACATGGCAAACAATGTGTGCCAGTGAATAACTCTCACAAACACACACCTTAATGTAACCCCAGGACACCGAGAGCAAATAGTTGACTTCAGGCATGTTGGAGTCTTCCATTAGAAGCCTAAACCCTGAACTCCTCTAATCACGCTTCAGCTCAAACTAAAGCGCAGCACTGACTCCAGCAGCTCCACACCGTCTCTCCTCATCTCATCAACTCTGCGTTCCCTGTCACATCCCAGCCAGTCTCGGATAAACAGCAACCGCCAGGAGAGATCCAGACAGAATTCCACGAGATCTGCTGCATTTGCCGTACTGTGTGTTTCCAACACTGAGTCTTTTTTCTCTCTCGGTTATTTCTTCCTCCTTCTCTCTGTCTATCTTTCTCTCTCTCTCCTGTCTTTACACTCCACATCCACTGCTTTTTTACTTGCTGAACTAACAATTTCTATTTATATGCAATTGCTACAAGCAACTTTAGTTATAATTCCTTTACGGTCTTTGGTCTGTAGTATTTATTTATTTATTTAATCATTATATCTGAGCAAATTCTCATGAATGTTTGCATGGGAAAAAAAACCCCAGCCAGACAGAAGTAACATGCAGTCAACTCACACACAAATGCTAAAATCATTAATCAGTCCTGCACATCCTCCACATTTAATACCAAGTGACATATCTGTTCCTATAAGCTGTATTTCCGCAATATGTTGTTCTACTGGGAAGCGATGGACATGGTTTTGCAACAGCCTATTTTTACTCAATGAAGCAAATTTTTTTTTTTTTGCCCAGGGAATGCAAAATTTCTAAAATATATGTCTTGCAAGTTGCATTGGATGAAAGCTTCTGTTAAATGCATAAATGCAATGTAAGTGCACTTCAGCTGATATTATACTAGAACTAGACACTGTTGAACTGAGGTAAACAAGTCTAGATGTTTTATTCAAATCTAAAAATACTTATAGAAATAAAAACAATTATTTAATAATGACTAATTTTTCAATTTATTTTAATACATTTTTTTAATAAAACATAATACATATTTTATAGTACATGATATCATTTTAAAAGTAGAAATCGTTTTTAAATATTTTTAAGCATTTTTAATAAATTAATGGTCTCAATTAATTATTTCAATTTAACCTAATAATAAATTATTATAAAATATAATATATATTTTATAGTACAGGATATCATTTTAAAAGATTGCAAATAAATTAATATTTTTAAACATAAATTAATAGTATCAATTATTTAAATTTAACCTTACACTCTAAAAGATGTTGGGTTAAATACAACCCAGTGCTGGGTAAAATAGGGACAAACCCAGCAATTGGGTTGTTTTGACCCAGCGGTTGGGTTAAATGTTTAACCCAACCTTCTGGGTAGTAACCCAACCGCT
>NW_015647626.1:33670-41456 GCF_001515625.1 Sinocyclocheilus rhinocerous | reverse complement strand
GTCAAAACAACCCAATTGCTGGGTTTGTCCCTATTTTACCCAGCACTGGGTTGTATTTAACCCAGCATTTTTTAGAGTGTATAATTAAAAGTGTTGCTGTAAAATAAAATCTAACTAGCTAAATCAAACTGCTAATCTATTATAATTTTTGCACACATCTAAACATTTTTAAACCTCCAGAAATTAAAGACAATTCTGAGCTTATATGTTCACATTTTTTATAACGACATAAAGCATAAGCCAATACCTTAAACAAAAGAGGACAACCAATCTCCAATAACACAGATGAAATCAATTGCTTCAGCATTAAAACCCAGAGCAAAGCCAGAATTTGTTCAAAAATCCCACAAAACCTTGCACTAACTCACCTCTGTCCAGCTTTTTAGCACACCAAACTTTCTCCTTTTCTCTGAGTAGCATAGTCCCATTGTTGCAGCGATGGTGTTTCGTGCACTATTGGTGAGCATGTGGCAAGGGAGTGCCTGTGAGCTCACTTTGACGGGTGTCAGGAAATGCGTTAGACAAAGTGCTGAGTGATTCAGCTCGCTGTCGACGTGCCCTCCTCCCTCACGACTCACAGCGCCTCCCTCCCTCTTTCTGTCTGCAGCCTCAGGTAGAAGCGCGCTGAGACCACGCTAGTCATGTTGACTGCACACCAGAGGTGTAAAGAGTACCCAAAAACCATACTTGAGTAAAAGTACAGATACCTTACAGTGAAAATTACTCCACTACACGTTACAAGTCACCAATTCCAAAACAAATTGAGTAAAAGCCTTAGAATATCGGATTTTAACCCAGAAAAAGCTAGGTCCATGCAAAATGTAATGTGTAACTGCAACACTCATTTAAAATGTAGTGGAGTAAAGAGTTCAGATACTCATTCAAAATTGTAGTGAAGTAGAGAGTAAAAGTTGCTAATATCTTTGATACTCAGTACAGCTACAAAGTATCCAAAAAGATACTCAAGTACAGTAACTAATTACATTTACTCCAATACTTTACACCTCTGCACAAATCACTCAATTACTACTCAGAGAACTTCAAAGGCATGACAAGAAGACTCAATCTTTTGTCTTTCATATTTTATGACGTGAATTGTAGACTTGCACAATGTAGCTGAATTTCATTACGTGTTGCTTTCCAGTTCAAAAAAAATATTCAACTATAAATAATAAAGCAACAATAATAAATTATTTTGAAATAGTCACTTATAAGATAAAATAATTGTTTGGGCCAGGTGCCTTTCATCAAGACAACAAACTGGATATAAACTAAGATATTATATTTAATGTACATTATTTTCAACGTTTCCTCTGTAATTCTTTGGGTAACAATCGGGCAATCAATCAAGTTCTCATTGCACAATTTCCTGTTGACATATAAATGTGGCAATATCTCTAGATTTCACATCAACATCTCATCATTAATGACGTATTAACCTCATAGACACTGTTCTACAAGACCAACCACATGCTGTATTCATGTATCAACACAAAAAAAATCCAGAATTCAAAACTGCATTAGAGAGCTAACCAGTACCATCAGACTCTGGTAATAAGATGACTAAAATGTTCGGACATTGTCAAAGACAAGCAACTAATAACTCTGAATATCAGATATAAATCATCATAAAAGATACTTAAAGCGATAGTTTAGTTTTTTAATTTACTCGCCCTCATGTCATTAAAATCCTGTATGAATTTCTTTCTTCTGCTGGATACAAATGAAGAATGTTGTTAACGAAACAGCTCTGGTTTCCATAGACTTGCATTGTATGGATAAAAAATACAATTGAGGTCAATGGGAACCAAAAGTGTTTGACTGCAATCATTCTTCCAAATATCTTCTTTTGTGTGCATAGAGGTTTGCAATGACATGAGGGTGAGTGAATGATGACCGAATTATCATTTTTGTTTGTACCATCCCTTTAAGTAGAATTTGCAGAATGCCACAAGAGATTGTCAAATCCTCCTTATTGCATCTCATTGATATTCCAACAAAACTTTGACTTGTTAGGCCTCGAAATTACAGACAAATGTGAAAGCAACAAAAACTACTCTTCTAACACAAACAGAAAATTCTCAAACAAACAAAGTTTGCAATACATTCATAAAAAAATAAACGTTCCAAAAGAGGGGTTTTGCAGAGATGCCATAGAAGAACCTTTTGTGGTTCCCCAGTTCAAGAACCATTTTTCTTAGTGTAAAGAACATCGAAAGACCCTTTTTTCTAATATAAAGAACCTTTTGTGCGATGGAAAGATTCCATGGATGTTAAAGGTTCTTTATGGAACAACAGATGCCAATAAAGAACCTTTATTTCTAAGAGTATTGAAATTTGAATTTCTGTGAAAACATGCATAAAGATGCCCTGCTGTTTGCAGCAACGCAGAGGTGAAGTGGGAGTAGACGAGCTGCCATCTCACCTTGTTGGAGGCCATGTCACTGACGGAGCGGTACGTCTGGATGGTCTCCAGCTGGTCCAGGCACCAGTCTAGCTCCTCCATGGTCTCCACGGCCAGCTTCTGGTAGGATTCATCTGGTAAGAGACACACGGATACGTATTCAGGATCCAGCCTCTGCTGCTTGGCCCGAAAAGGTGGTCCGGCGGGATTGGTGCAGATAGAGGAGCAGTGATCTTTCATGGTGGGCTGAGTGCTGCTGATGTAGTCATTCTGCACTGATAGTAGCTGGATTAATAGCTCACTTTTCGCTTCATAGTCTTTTCCATTGTGTCACCGGCTCGGTCTCCAAACTCTCCTCTTGTGCAGTCTCTCTGCCAGTCTCTCTCTCTCTCTCTCTCTCTCTCTCTCTCTCTCTCTGTGCTGATGTGTCAATGAGCCTCAGACCCAGGGGAGCTTAGTGGGAGGGACTCAAAAACTCATTCCCTATTTCTCTCCTCTTCTGTTGACTGAAAATGTAGTTAATTGAAACCAAATTGAGGAGAGAATGATTAATGCTCAATTATATTGTTAGTAAATTATCTTGATGGATGAATCTCATAAAAAAAAAACACATTAAGGTCATATTTCAACCCAAAATAACAAGAAAATTATGCCTATTTTAGGACCGCAATGCATTTGTAAAATTGTTGTTAATTCATTATCATAATATGTGTACTTTTGAGTTTTTATGCAGTGTCATAAATGCATTTTATGATGCAGTGATTATGATGCAAAAATTAAAAGTGCTGTAATTTTCTGCCAGGACATTTTCCAAATACTATTTTTAGCATTATAAAAAAAATAAATAAATGTAAAAACATACTTTAATACATCTCTCTCTCTCTCTCTATATATATATATATACACAGTATTCTCATAATTCTCATTACTCTAATGCTAAAAAATAGTTGATTATATAATATTTTTATTTTATATTGTTATATTTTATTTTAATTATATATTTATTTTAATATTATATATATATATATATATGTGTGTGTGTGTGTGTGTGTGTGTTTGTTTATACATTGTATATTGACCCATACAATGTATTTTTGGCTATTGCTACAAATATACCCCAGCGACTTAAGACTGCTTTTGTGCTCCAGGGTCACACACACACACACACACACACACACACACACACAGATATATACATATAATATTAAAATAAATATATAATTAAAATAAAATATAACAATATAAAATAAAAATATTATATAATCAACAATTTTTTTGCATTAGAGTAATGAGAATTATAGAATTGTATTATGGTATTGAGTGAGAATGTGCTTAAATATCATGAAAGTAATGTCATAAAGCAAAAAAAAATAAAAAATTGTGGGTTGGTATAATTTAACAATTTGCCTAATTTAACAAGTTGAAAATATAGCCTACCAGTGACAATAAAGAATAAAGACTGTACAAAGAGTTGACAAGACAACATGGAAATGGCCTAAAGCTGAGAGGAATTACTACAAATCCTGCAGAAAGGGTCTGCAATGCATCCGTCAGTTTGAATGACTCCACCACTCTCACAGTGAGCATTAACTTTGATCTTTTAGTAGACACAAGGCTTTTCCAAGGTGGTATCAGCATTTATATTTATTGAGAGATCACAAATCACGGACCCCCAACCACCACCTCCATTTCATCCCCAATAGGGCTAACGAGAAGGAGCTATGAAATCAAAGCCAGGGCTGTGTTTACAGGAGCAACCCGAGAGGCAAACTTTACTCCCCTTGCTGGCCAGCATCCAGTCAAAGCTCAACAGGAGCCAAGCAAAGTAAGCCACTTCCCCTGAGGTTGAGACGCCGCTAAATCGTGGAGCAGATTTCCATGCGACGCTCAGGCTGGAGTCTCCCATCAGGCTGCAGCTATAGATTTCACAAAGACGGCAAAACATTGCATGAAGAAAGAATGAGATGTTGTCTAAATGAACATTTATTGACCTTGGGAAATGTTGCACTGACAAGTTCATCTGGCTTCCAGTTCAAACTCTACTCACGGATCTGTATTACACGACTCCACACAACACCAGAAATCTCAGATACATACTGTATACAAGTATGCAAATGCATTATCAGTCCTGGGTAGATTACTCACAAATTGTAATCTGTTACTCATTACAAGTTACATGAGGAAAAATTGTAGTCAGTAATGTAATTTAGATTACTCATTTTAGTTCATGTATTCCGATTACGTTTGGATTACTTTTAGATTACTTATGATCTGTAACTTGTTTATAGATTTGAATGGGATTATTGTTATTAAAGAGAAATCAAATATATTCCATTTTTTATTATCAACATCACGTAATACAACTACTACATTTTTGGAATCTGATTACGTAATACAGATTACATGTAATCAGTTATTACCCAGCACTGTGTATGATCAATGCATAGCAAGCATGAATTTGCTTAACAAACTTATATAAATTCCGAATTCAATAGTTAAAGGATTAATTAAACTTCTGTCATCATTTTTAAGAATGTTTCGATGTTTTGCTGTCCATATAATGAAAGTCAATGGGGTCCACAGTTTATTTGACATTTCAAAATTTACCAGTTTTATCTATTGTGATGCAGCTGAAAGACTCAATAGACAGTACCGTTCCAAAATTTGGGAGAATTTTTTTTTTTTTAAGAAAGTAATAATACACGATTTTTTGAGGTTAAACAAAGCAAATATTATTGGAGTGCATTTTATAAGAAAGTACTATTTCAGTCTTTTTTACTTAAAAATATAATGTTTATTTAAATGTGTTACTTGTTTCTTTGCAATTATTTGTGAAATTAACAATTTCACAATTTCTAGTGAAAATTAAAGTAAATTCTACATAAAATTTTTGTCAGTGTACTTTTATTCAGCAAGGAATAAATCGCTGCATTAAAGTGACAGTGAAGACATTTATAATGTTACAAAATATTTCTTATAAATGCGGTTCTTTTGAACATTCTATTAATAAAAAAATCTTTAAAAAATCATGTTTTCCAATGAGCAGCAAATCAGCATATTAGAATGATTTCTGAAGGATCATGTGACACTGAAGACTGGAGGAATGATGCTGAAAATTCAGCTTAGCCATCATAGGAATAAAATGCATTTTAAAATATATTAAAATATAAACAATTATTTTTAATTGCAATAATATTTCACAACAGCACTGTTTTTACTGTATTTTTGATTAAATAAATGCAGCTTTGGTGAGCATAAAATACTTTTTTTTTTCAAAAACATAGAAAAGTACAACCAAATTTTGAATGGTAGTGTAATTTATCACACTAGTCTCATTACAACATGTATAATGTAATGTTTATCCTGTCGCTACTCTTGAAACCGGAAATGTAATGCTTACATCTAGGCCCTGTGCTTTGTAATGTGTTTTTTTTTTAACTGGTAAAAAACACTGTGGCAATGCTGACAATGCAAAATGTCCTCGCGTTGCATTATGAACTGTACTCTGACACAGTTAGGAACGTAGTGGTTTGTGAATCGAGATTACTAGAAGTGCCTCTATTCATGAACTTGTTTATTGTTCTGGCCTCACATTATCCCCAACAACTTTTGAAATCAAAATAATATCTTAAAGGCAAACCATTGTCATTTAAAGGGGTCATACGATGTTGCTAAAAAGAACATTATTTTGTGTATTTGGTGTAATGAAATGTGTTTATGCGGTTTAAGGTTCAAAAAACAAATTTTCCACATACTGTACATTATTGTTTCTCCTCTATGCCCCGCCTTTCTGAAACGCGTCGATTTTTACAAAGCTCATCGGTCTGAAAAAGCGAGGTGTGCTCTGATTGGCCAGCTATCCAGTGCGTTGTGATTGGCCGAATACCTCAAGCGTGTGACGGAAATGTTACGTCCCTTACCATATTGTGATGCCTGCGGCAACCACATGTGACGACCCCGGGCTGGACTCCGCTTCGTCCACGGTGAAAGTCGATCCGGCGATCCACAGCGCGGAGTTGAAGTATTTCCTCAGCGACCAGCACGGATCAGCTCCAGGCATGACGAAGCGATATCGTCCTCTTTTGGAAGACCAAACAAAGTAGTTTCGCTTTTACAACGAAGCACACAGCGTCTTCAGGACATGGCGGCGGCGGCAACAATACTACAGCGAGAATAAAAGTTACGCCTTCTTTCTTTGCGTCAACATTTGGGCTTGGGTGTTATGCAAATCTTCCCACATCGTGACGTAGATATGTGGGGGCGTGTTAGAACGAGCCGTTTTAGGTAGGCGTGGTTGACTCTTAACTTTTATAAAGAATATCTCTTTGGATTTGAGACTTTAGTCTTTGCAACTTTACAGATCTTCTTTATGCACCAAGAGCTTGTAACACTCCAAAGAGAAAGGAAAAATTTAAATCGCATCATATGACCCCTTTAAAGGCATAAAGGCATTAAAACAACCAGATGATGAGCAACTGACTAAACAATCTGAACATTTATCAAGAAAACAGGCCTGATTGAAACAAAACATTCAGCAAGTGTGGTTTGACTAAGACTGGTCATGTGGCAGAAATACCACATGCATAGATTAGTGTGAATGCTAACGCTTCAATAAATCCGATCCCTAGAGTATAATTGATGAGTTAATCACTGAGTTCCAGTGAACATCTACAAATAAAGTGACCACATCCAACAATGAGCTCCGGATGACATGTGCGTAAGCGCTGTAAAAGTGAGCGAAGGGTTTGCATTACTATATACTATATACTATATATTACTATATACAGGATATACTGTGCATTACTCCTGAAGAATAAGGTCATTTGAGAGAAGCCTCCTGCGCTCAAGATGTTTCACATATGGAGTCCATTTAAGTGGAGTGTGTAGATCTGAAGCCTGGCATGGATACACACGAATAACAGCATCAATATGTCCTCACCACGAGAGCTTGAGAGAGAACAACGAGTGGGCAACTTTCACCAAGGGCCTAAATGAAGCCAAGCATGTGCCACTGTCAACGAGTGACGCCTAAAATCATGGAAGGGATCCTTTTGATACAATCAGAGGATTGAAAGTAGTAATTTAGACATCTGTGAAATTTTTTTTTAATTGAATACTCACTATTACAGAAAAAAACAGCTTAATTGTCACATTATTACTGTTTTTAACTGTATTTTTGATCAAATAAATGCAGCCTTGGTGAACATAAAAATCGTACTGACCCTGAATATTAATAATAATAATAATAATACTGATATATAGTATTTAGTATAATATTAATAATATGAGAGTTTCCCTGTGGTTTTCCAAAGTAAAAGTATAGTTATGCCCTATAACAACCACTAAAACACACTAGTTTTGGGGTAAAAAAAAAAAAAAAAA
>NW_015647626.1:10708-33581 GCF_001515625.1 Sinocyclocheilus rhinocerous | reverse complement strand
AAAAAAAAAAAAAAACTCCTTAAAATCTTCTTTCAGTCTGATTGAGATTTTTCCTTTTGATGCAGATTGTGTGTTTTCTGTTGTTCATGTGATGCAGGGTAAAGTAGCAGTACAGTAGCAGATAAAATCGTGACAAACTATCAAAACAGCATGCATCTCACCTTTAACAACACACATAACTCTTCATGACAATCTGTCCTGAACTGACAACTCATCCACCCTACACTTTACCAAAGAAAAAAGTAAAATGTTCAAAGTCAACATTATAGTGGTGTGGCTTGCATAACGTTCATTTATATCAATCAACCTCTGCATTATCCTTCTTACGACAAGGAAAAAAAAAATCAATGACAGCAGCAAACTTTGAGTGAATCAAAGACGTCACATGAACACTGATTTTCCAGATTTAGACACGCACGCACTGACATTGCACATCACGCAGATCTGATACCATTACACAAGTCGATTATTAGACTCAAAGTAAATGTCACGAGGTGTTTCAAAATTTCCCTTTCGCCCAACCCTGTGACGTACCTCAGCAGTAAGTGAACGTTGAGACTCTTTACCGTTGACCTTTAAGAAGTCAAACCTTCCTTGCTAAGGTCTACAGAGCGCCTGGATTTCTGTTTGATCGGCCTACTGTATGACTCTCTTTACAAAAGACCTTAGTGTAAATTTACCCAGCATCCTCTCTGTCCCACAAAACCGCCTCTGTGAGAGTGGACGGCCGTTCCAGCAGCCGGCGTACACTGCCCCTCTCTGTGTGCTCGTGTCCCGGGCCACACCGCTGATATATGGGCCAGGTTTTCCTGATAAAGAGGCAAACAGCTTCTCATTTCGACCGGTCTGCTGAATGTGACTCATTAAGCTGCAAACTCACGACAGCTGTGTGATTCAGACGCTTTTGATAGTCACGGCCAATCTGTGTCACTTCATAATGGACAGGCTGATGCCGTAAAATGCCTTATCAAAGCATTCATTGAAAATGAGAGAGACTGTGACTGCAGACCATGTGTCCTGTGTGACACCTGATGCTTTTTCGGTTTGGCTCCTGAATAATTTTGTGAATGATGGGCTGTTCGTAAGGAAAATTGAAATTAGAATAACATTGCTGAAGAAAATGTGAATGGTGTTTGAACATGCAAAACTTGATTCCAAGGTGTTGTGGGTGATTCCCAGAGTGTTTCTATGCCGTTTCTATGCAGATCTGGGTGGTTGCTTTCTGAGTCTATGACTCAGGTACTTACTTCAGTTTAAGTCTATGAGATTTTTCATCTATATTAACATATTCCAAGCAAAAAATGGCAAATTGCACAAAAAATATAATAGCAGTATCAAAGCAAAAAAAGTGAGTAATCGCACACCTCTCCTCAACAAGCTGCACAATTTGAGCAATCATTCATAACCGCCACAGCATATACTAAATGTGTAAGACAAGTAATATTTGTTCAAATGTTGTTATATGGGTCAATAACAGAGCATTCACAATAAGTAAAAAAATAAAACAAAACCAAAAAAATCGTCAATCAAATTTAAATTAGTTTAATTTAGTATTAAAATTTAATTTAGTAGAAAAATACTCATATTAAATTGACAGCCTGACATATGGGATAGTTGGTTAATAATAAAGATATATGTCTCTGATCTGTTTCGTTTTTGCTTTCCTGTTTCATTGTAAAATAATACAAGCCTGAAGGCGTATAATTACATGCTTGGTTATCAGTATATAGCAGCATTAAATAAGACCGGAACATATGAAAAGGTATACTACACGCGATATTACGCCAATCATGGGCAATCAAATACAGCGGATATTCCTGAATAAACACATAAAGGAATTCAAACGTATTATTATTACTTAACATAGAGTTCTCGTGTCGACCCAGTTTTCATTCTGGAGTGCACCGGCTTTTGAGTCCACCGGAAAACAGTGTCTTGTTTAGAAGTACCCGAGAACAACGCGCATATCTGAGGAAGAGCCAGTCGCGGGATTTTTGATTGTTTGTGAGGTAAACACGGTTTCATTATTTTGTTTGAATTTGTTCATATCACATCTGTGTCTCCAACCAGAGCTGCCGCTGGGCTGCGGATCTGATGTCTCACGGTACGTTTGAATAAGACTTTGCTGCACGCCGGAGTGTTAACACAACGTAGCGTTACAACGTCACGTTAGAAAGTGAATGACATTTGGTCATTTTACTGTCTGTCAGGTGCTGGCTTCACATCTGAGTGGCTTGTCCAAAGCATAAATGCACAATATGGTGTCATAATCCGTTTTGAAAAGCATCGGCCACAAGGAAAGACTTATCGGCCGATGCCGATATTTAAAAAAATTCCAGATATCGGCCGATTTATCGGCCGCGGCGATATATCGGTCGACCACTAGTCTGAATCACATTTTGTGTTTTGAGTAAATTAACAGAAAAAAAAAGATTTGTCACGTCATTGACCCATATTGTGGATCTTTGCAGCTATCATGTTTTTGTCAGTGTTATTTTGATCCAAATTACGTATCCAAAAATAATAAAGCGGTCTGGGATACCTTCCCACACGTCTAACCCACACACAAACAAAGGGAGCGTGGAGGTTGAGCTGATGGATTGCTGGAGTTTAGCTGTCTGGATCACGCTCTGGAGGCCCAGCACATGTTTGTTCTCTGGCACGGCTCGTTGGCTCTCACCGTCCCACTCTTGTTTTTGTTTGTCTGGGCTTCGCACGTGGGCAGGAGGACTAGAATGCCAAACGGCTCCATTAATCAACACTGTGTCATTGGGGTCAACTGCATTCAGGCTGGTTGCCAAATATGACGGACGTGCTTGTCTGTTGTGCGGACAAAAGACTTGAGTCCTGCTAACAGTTAAAAAAAATCATCAGTTATCTTAAATATCATTATTTTTGCATTGCAATGTTATTAGGAGAATAATGGCACTAGGAAAAAAGAAACATTCGGTTCAAAAAACTTGATCGCAATTTATTCTTCTTGTGATTCTGTGGGCCTTTTACAGTTTTGCCGCACAATCTGCATTATGGGCTGAGAGGGTCTTGTGTAGGTTATTTGACATTTATTGCTCCTACGAAACACTTAGTCGGGGGTCTAACTTTCACTGTCTGTTTTCACAGTGTTTTTTTTTTATCTCAACCTACATCTGCTGCCGTATCGCCGACAAACAGTTCTTTCCACACACTCCCTCTCCTTTGCTTTCTTTCATTCTCGCTCTCTCTCTTTCACGTCTGCAACTCATCTTGTGCCTGTTTGACAGCCTCCACAATGCACCATAGAGAGCCCTTGACCAGAAATTACTTTAGGGAAGGGACGCCGGTCAGCTTTACAGCTCTGCTGACGTCAATGGCATAATTCAAATACTAACCAGGGTGCAATGCTTTCAGACCTGCACTGCCGCTCTTCAGCCGGGGTGAACAGAAAATCTGGACTGGAAATGCAGTGTGAGAGAAAACATCTAGGAGGTTTAGAGCGGCATAGAACAGATCGGGGAAGAGAACGATTTTTTCTCGCAAACACATTAGAAATTGAAACAACAAAAATGCATTTCCAAGCATTTTGAAACCATAAGGATTCGTCTTACTGTCCTTTTTGAGCAGGAAACATAAGCAGTGTCATAAACTGATCCTTCAGATATAAATATTAAAATACTTAACCAGGGTAATAATATATAATAATATTATATTTTTTAAAAAACCTTCTGAAATAAGGTAAAAAAAAATAAATATCTAAACTATAAATATTAAAATATTTCACAGTAATAGTTAATGAAGTTATATTTGCATAGTTTGGTAATAAATATATACAATTATTAATAATAATATAAAATATTATTATGAAAAACAAGTTCAGCTGCAGCTGACTAAAACTTCTACTACCAGGGTTTCATGTCCCAAAAAATCTAGCAGCACAATCATGTAAACTCACACATACTCTAGCATGCACGCATGGTGTGTATGTGTGCACACTGTTTACACATCCTGTAACATCTCGTCAGAATGTGAACAAAAGCAAGTCTGCAGCAATCGTGCTAATATGGTTTACAACCGCTAATAATGTCTGAGTTGCATCAGCACGGTAACCACTAAAACCGTTTACTCATTCACATCCACTCTTACATACAAACTTGAACTAATTAGTGGCTTCATGCCGATTTTGGATAATTAGGTCACACTTAAAGAGATCTAAATATCAAACTAAAGTGGAATCTGCAAAGACATGATGCTAGAGTTTTTCTGGAGCTTCTTTGGGCCAATTTTGCAACTTTTAACTAGCTGGTGTTATTTAGTGGATGTATGAAGTCAGTTCTTCTTTTGTGTCTAAAGAAGTACATTGACTATGCACATGATCCAGTATCATCTGACAACCAGAAAGTGCCATAATATTATTCGCCTTCATTTTAAACAGTATTGTATTATATACATGTATTGTATTGCAATGCGATGTATTTTTATTGTTTTATTTACTAAGTGGCAAGTAAAACTGATGAGGCTGATCATTGTGCTCCAGTCCAGGCAGTGTTTTTTTCTTCCTGTCATTAAAGCAGCATTCATCCTGACAGTCCGTTGCACTGCCTTCCTGCTCCAGCATGAGGGGCCCTTGGCAGTGCGAGAGAGAGATTTACATGAGAACGTATGAACAGAGGCCGGAGGATGAGACCTCTCTCCCTGAAGAGCCTGGCTCCTGATGAAAGTTCTTCTCTTTATTTTCTGTGTTTTTTCTGCCTCTCGGTTCCTCCCTAATTTCTCTGCAAGTGTTTTATGAAGCCGCGGTTCAGGGCCAGGCCACTGGCAACAGAGCCTTATGACGGCACAACAACACTAAAAACCTCTCTCTCTCTGCTACTTTGACTTAAGATTCAGTTGAAGACACACAGCTGTAATGACAATTTTGTTTTCAATAGAGTCTACTAAACACAGTTTTACTCAAAACTATGGTAAGATATTTATTTATAGAAACAACAGGACTATATATGGGTTATACTGATAGTACATTATGTTTGGTTTGGTGTGTCTGGTTTTTGTTGTATAAATTTATGATGATGATAATGATGATGATTAATATTAAAATCAACAACAAAAACCAATCAATTAAAACATTAAAAATAACAATTTTATAACAACAGCAACAACAACAAATTATTGTTATTATTGTAATTATTATTATTATTATTATTATTACTGAAATAAACAACAAAACAATAATAATTAAATCAATAATAATATAAAAAGATACAATAAATATATAATAAAACAAGGTATTTGATTTTTTACATTTATAAGGACATAGCTAATTTGTTTATGATGATGATGATGATTAAAACCAGCACAACAAATAAATAAATAAATGAATTAAAACAATAGCAATTATTTTATAACAACAGCTGTAATTATTGTTATTGTTATTTTAAAATTAAAATAATAATAACAGAAAAAAACAATAATAATTAAACCAATAATAATAATTATTATTATTATAATGAAATGTATAAAATAGTAAATATATACTCAAATAAGGTATTTAATTTTTTTACCTTTTATGAAGTATTCAAATTTGTTGAGATAGTGAATTGGTGGGTTTTTGTTAAATGTGAGCCAAAATCATCACAATTAAAAGAACCAAAGACTTAAACTACTTCAGTCTGTGTGCATTGAATTTATTTAATACACGAGTTTCACAATTTGAGTTGAATTACTGAAATAAATGGACTTTTCCACGACATTCTAATTTATTGAGATGCACCTGTATACTGAAATATATATGTAACTGTTTGGTTATCAGCATTCTTCAGAATATCTTCTTTTAGAATACGCAGGAGAAAGAAACTCATACAGGTGTGGAATGATGGTGACAGAATTTTGATTTCTGGGTGAACTATCCCTTTAATTTACTTATTTATTTAATGGCTCTTAATTTATTAATGTATGTGTATGTATTAAGTAATAAGTTAACCTGTTGTGAGAATTAATGGAGTAAAGGTGAAAGTAACATTTCAGTTAAAGTACTGAGCAATGAAGCTCCTCTAATCAAACAGCAGCCACATCCTGATGCTGTGTTATTACACACAGAACCAGCCAGCAACGACAGCGGCGTGCGTGAGGACTGTGCAACATCACACACACTCTGATTTCCTCCGGCGTTCTTGATATGCTTGTGCAACGTAAGTGAGCACAGTTTTCCACCATTTTCAGCATGTGAGCGTGTGCTTCTTCCTGCCAGGACCATGAAGCGTCTGCACTTTCAAACACACAGGAAGTGAAGGTACTAGTAGGTGGGTGGTGACTGACGTCAATGAGGCTAAGAGGCCTCTGAAACAGGAACCAAAACATCCCCCAATCCTTTGCCCCCCTCCTCGCAAGTGGCTAAAGCCTCTACACCTGGAGCGCGCGCACAAACACACACACACACACACACACACACACACAGCTCACAAGCAAACACCTGCAGGCGGGTCAAAGACAAAGAGGGGTTTTCAAGCATCAAAACAAAAAAATAAGAGTTTCATACAGATTTAATTTCCCCCCCCTGTATACAGAATGTGTCCCATTTAATTGTAAATCTTTACCAATCTTTGCCACTACCCTTCAAAAACAGTTTTACCCAGTTGTCAGCAATAAGTTTTTTTAATAATGTAAAATATAATAAAATTTAGCATGAAAATTTTTTTCTCTTATATATAATAAGTACAGGTCAGAATAAATATGTTGTTTGATTTTTACATAAATATATCTGTGACACTGGAGCATTATTTAAGCCATATTTTGACATTTTATTTTCACAGAAGTAATTAAAGTAAAAGTACACAGTTTAATTGCATTTAATTTGTTTGATTTATATAAAATCACTTTTGTAAAATTGTTTGTCTAAACAAGTCTCGTCTTTGACCCAGGCACATTTACTACACTCTCAACATAAACTAAAAAAAAAACACTCACGAAAACATGTCTAGGCCACATTTTACCCCAAATATTAAAAGAAAGAAGAAAAATTTAAATTTTGACATTATTTTCATGACAATTAAACACATTTTGCTCCAATTTCTACTCGCTATATGAGAATGTTTTTTCCTTTTTTTCCTTTCTTTTGAGTTGTTATAGTAATTTCCATTATTCTCAATTTGATTAAATTCTCATTTGATTCAGGTTAATTTTTTTAATTATAAGTTTACATGTACAAATTCTACCATTATGTATAAATACACTATCATGATGAACAGCTGGAACGGAATCAATCTATTCCTTTTTTCAATTCCAGATAAATGACAAAATAAAATGGCATCAAATTTGATGACATTATTCTCAGAAAATAATTTAATCATTAGAAGTATCAACTAACAGGGAATGTAATGCTGCTTTATTGTTCTCGGAACGCTTTCAAAATGATATTATGGAATGTTCCTCTAACATTCACATAACCCAGTAGTAACGTTCATATTACATTAAAAAAAACTGGATGTTTTGAATGTTTAAAAAACATTCTAACATCTAAAAATGAGAAATAGTGTTTTCCTAACAGTTTCAATAAATAAATAAATCTTGAAAAATAAAAAACAGGCGTTTTAACTGTTGAGAGGACATTTCAATGTATTGTTTTCATAACGTTTTCAAATGATAGAATAAAATATCCCTTTAACCCTCACATAACCAAAAAGAAACCTTGTATTAAACACTAAAAAACATTCAGAAATAATGTTTTCATAACTTAACGGGAATGTTAGCAAAACATTCTCAGAACATATTTTTATCAGCTGTGATGCAGTAGAAAATTTTGGGATTGTTTATTAAAATTCCATACCGTATATGTGTGTGTTTGATCATTTATGTTTTTTCTCTCTCTTGTAAATAAAAAGTATACACCTCTTTAACCCTTGATCAACATCTAATTTATTTAAAAGAAGTGAATTATTCTAATTCATGTATACATTTTAAATATTACATCTAGTATTAAAATAATGCTAATATTAAAATATCTAATATATTTAATTTAATATTTTTTTCTTTTGATTTTAGAGTGAAATATGACCTGGACTCATGACAGATTTAACGAGCTTCGCCTACTTGTAAACTCTCACACAAACCTCTGAACACTTTCATGAATTTTATTAACAGAGCTGTGGCGCACACAATCCAGCTCTTTTTAAGTACGCATGCTTACGCAAGCATGACTATTAACACCCGCACAAACGCACACACAATAAACACAGTTTGTTATATGCGTCGCTGGGCTGCATTTACGCACATTGCGTCTCTGTGGTTTGTGTGTGTGCAAGAGGGCATACAAACATGTTATCTTACTCAAACTTTCATTCTTCCCCCTCCACCCACACTCACACCCTCATTTCTCTTCTTCAGAGACGCTGGGATTTTCAGGCCGCTCAGATGGAGAGAGTTGCGGTGGCCATCGTACAAACAGTGCTGAGGAGTCTTTAAAACACGCACAAGAGTCCAACAACACATGCTGCTTCATTTCACAAAGAACAAGAACATGCTGGCTCATATTGCACCCCAAAATTAAAAAGGAGATAAATCAGAAATGATATTTTACATTATGAAAATTATGCTTACAAAAATATAATTAATTACAGTAATATATTGTTTAATTTAAAAAATATTTTGCATCCCATGAATTACTTTTGCAGATCATTTGCTTTGTTGCAAAATAGGCACTTTTTGTAACATTGTTACAATGTTGCATTTTCTTCTTGATTCAGTTTACTCTTACAAGGCAACATTTCAAAGTGTACCAAAATGCGTTTATGCAAGTAACATGTGAGCAAACCTGTCCTCTTATTGATCCGAGTGCATTATGTTTGTAAACCTATGTCCTGGCAGAAAATGACCTCTTCAGTTTTTTTTCTGCATATTGTTAAGGAAATGAATGTACAAGAAATGCACAAGGTTCTGAAGCAAAAGCTCTAATGAGCCAGGTGTGAAAACACTCTACCATCTATATGCTAGACACGATGACAAACTGAACTGGAAGTGACTTTGCAGTCACAAGCATACCAAATTTGAAGTCCAATAGAATTGTCCAATAGAATCAGAACGCTCCTACCCCTAAAACCAGCTACTTCTGGTTAGTAATAGCAGTGTTGGGGAAAGTTGCATTACAATATTGCGTTACTCATAAAAAAAGTAACTGATTACGTTACTTAGTTACTTTTTATGGAAAGTAATGCGTTACGTTACTTTTAAAATCTGGACAGGGCTCGCTTGTTTGTTTTTAAAATAAAAAAGTTCTATTTTTGGCAAATATAAAAGCCTTTTCACACCAAAAGTGAAATGAATAAGCCTCAGGCTGAAGGGAAAGTAAATTTACGTCCGTACAGTAGAATGCAGAAGAAGAAATTTCAAGACACTTCAGCTATAAAAAAGACACGAATGTTTGTCTAGAATAATTTTTGATTATTAGTATGGTTGAACTGGATCATCGAAGGTCGAACTACAGTAACATCTTCTGATTTCTCTCAACATGGGGACAGGAGAGCTGTCAATCAATAAATTGGAAAAAAAAGTAACTTGCGTTACTTATTTGAAAAAGTAACTCAGATATTCTCTTGTAAATTAAAAAGTAATCCGTTACTTTACTAGTTACTTGAAAAAAGTAATCTGATTACATAACTCGCGTTACTTGTAATGCGTTACCCCCAACACTGGTAATAGCAGCTAGCAAATCATGCTCTGTGGCTGTATTGTATTGTATAAAGCGCTATACAAATGAAGGCTGTGACATAAATGGCCATTTAAATGTAGGCATTCGGGAGAACAAGGAATATTCCCAGTGGGCTGCTCATAAAGTTGTCCAGCAGCAGTGTTTGCGACAAGACACTGGGTCAAAACAACCCAATAGCTGGGTTTGTCCCTTTTTAACCCAGCGCTGGGTTATATTTAACCCAGAATATTTTAGAGTGCATATTTGCAATAAAAAAAAAAACTACTGTCATCTGTAACATTATATTCTAAAATATTCTGAGATCATCATCCACTGAATGTTCTCATATAGGGAACTTGTATGGCTTAATATAATGTAAATGATGTCTCTTACTGAAATATGTAGTAGAATTTACATTATTTAAAAAATCCACATAGTTTTGTACATATTTTGGACTATGGGTGGCGCCATTGTTTCGATGACGTCAAACACAACTCGGAAAACACAGCTCGGAAAATAAAATACTGATTCAATGGTAGTGCCAGTGGCTCACTGAGTGCAACCATTTGACGTCATCGAAATAATGGCGCCCCCCATAGTCCAAAATATGTATAAAACGATGTGGATTTCAAAAAATTGTTCCTGAATGTTCTCAGAAACGTTTTTGTAATGTTTAAGTAACGTTCTAATCACGACCAAAAACTGGACATTTTAAACGTTCTTTGAATGTTAATTAAAAATAAACATTCAAATAACGTTATATTTTGGGTGAATATAAAGTTAGTAGAATGTTGTAAGAAACGTTTTTGCAACCTTTAAATAACATTATGTTCCCACAATGTTTTTATAACCTAAATTTGTTTGATGAATGTTGCTTAAGAAGTTCAGTATGTAATTTGTTATTTATTTGTATATTCTTGTTGAAATATTGAGTTAAAAATGCGGCTGGTCTTGGGCTGAAGATAGGCCCCAATCCAGCCATGTTCAAATGTATATATTTATTCATTTATTGGGTCCTTTGATATGTCCCACCCTAACAATGGAAAGAATCCTGAGCTTGTTAACTAAATACTGACTTTAATAACAATTTATATATAATATATATATATTGGGGTGAAATATGAAAAGATTCTTGACAGGCTTTACAAGATTTGACACATTTTACATCTTCCGCTGAGATTTCCCTTTTCCCCAGTACATTTTTAATGCTCTTTCAGCTTAGCTAATAAGTTGTTTACCGTTTCATATTTATTCATAACACAGATCATAGTCTCCCCTTCATGATGCTGTAAGCCTTCAAGTGATGATTATGAGTAATTCAGCTATAGGTCTGCAGCTCTGTAATTAGTGATTGATGCCACATTGAGGTTTGACATCTGTGAACGGATGCAGAAGATCTTACCTGACAGGCTGGCTTTGGTCACCGGCGGTTGACTGCTGACTGGTGTTCTTCTATTAAGTGAAGCAGAAAAAATAAATACATTAGTAAGATAAAAGCAGGAAAATAAATGTAAAACATTCAATAGAAACTGATAATTCATTCACCAACTTAGCAAACTAGACTTTTAGGGGTGGTTTCCCAGACAGGGTTTAAATTAAGTCAGGAGTAGGTTTAATCTAGAATTGTGGCCAATGTGTATTAGAAAAAAAAACTTTCATAATGAGATTTCCCTTCCATTTTACTTCAATGAAAGGTTAGGGTTGTGTGAATTTTCTTTTTTCTTTCTTTTTGAATAAAAGATCAAAATGATTAACAGTGCAGGTTCATTTTCCCAGGCTTCTTTGTTCATATCTACCAAGTGTGCCAATAATTTTTGATATATAAAGACTGGAAACACAATCTGAATTAATCTGAAGTTAAACCTGCCTTCTAGTAGGTTTAATTTAAGCTTCAATTTAGTCCTGAAGTAGCTCTACACTGTAAAAAAAAACTGTGACATTTACGGTAAAATACCGGCAGCGGTGGTTGCCAGAACTTCACTGTAAAAAATATGGTAGCAACATTTTAGGTTTTACAGACTTAACTTAAATTCACAATAAAATACCGTATTTCATTAACTGATGTAATGTTAATAAACCAAAATATTTAAGTACTAATATCTGATTTGAACCATTGTAATGCAAAAACTGGTGGTGATGAGAAAGTCACATGATGAACCAAAGCTCATCACAAACAGCTTTTCTACGAGCTGAGGAGGGCAATACTTATATATAGAAGGTGCACAGTGTCATTCACACAAACACTAAACCCCATCACGGTGACACACAATACTGAAATAATGCAATAAACATTAATTTAACAACATTAGATTTAAGATTAAACCCTAGTGTACACAACTGATAAGAACAACTAAGAAGAAACATGTTATTTCAACAAAAAACATCAAATATGAAGGGTCTTCCAGGGAATTCTGGGAGTGTCAATTTACGGTTTTTCACTGTAAATTATACAATTACTTTTTCTTTTTCACTTCCAAAAAACTTATTTTTAACAGTATTTTACTGTGAAATCACATTAAATGTAATTACATTTATTCACCGAATATAGTATAGAAACTTACTGTTAACCAGTTAACAGGTTTTTACTGTAGCATTTTACAGTTGATTACTGTTAAAATCACAATCATTTTTTACAGTGTAGTCTTACTCCAGGAAATCAGCCTATAAAATTGTGGACTAGACTAAGTCTAAGACTATTTAAAACCATGACAGAGAAAGCAGATTTCTGTTAATCTGGTTTAAAGGGCCATTTTAGTCTAGGACTAGGCCTAATCTCTGTCCGGGAAACCGCCTCAATAAACAATAATAATAAAAATGTTGAAAAACTGACAGCTGATTGCAAGAATTCATAATATACAGATTTCCAGGCATTCCTTTTCTTTTAGTCCACACCTGATGTGTGCAGTTTATTTTGCTTGCTTTAAAAAAGTTTCCTCTTGTTTATAAAAGTTTTTTATATTTAATTACTGTCTTTTTTTCTGCCATTGTTTCCCTTAGAGATGCTTCTCAGTTCCATACAATTTTAAGCTTTTCTTGGTTCATTCCACGTTTTATAGGCATCCTCTGACATGCTAATTCAGATTAGCACAGCTGGTTTTAAATTAATCTAGTTTATTTTAGTTCAGGACTCCATAGTCCAGGAGTTAGTCATCTGTATGTAACCTGTGTTTCAGAAAGCCATTTTTTAAAACCATGATTAACTATTCTAGATTAAGCCTACTCCTGGCTTAATTTAAACCCTGTCCTGGAAACCACCCCATTATGTTATAAATAAAGCAGCTGTTATATATATATATATATATAGAGAGAGAGAGAGAGAGAGAGAGAGAAAGAGAGAGAGAGAGAGAAAGAGAGAAAGAGAGAGAAAGAGAGAAAGAGAGAGAAAGTGTATCATGGTCAGAATTATTGGCACCCTAAGTACATATAATCAAATAAGATTGTGAAATTGATTCTGTATTGTTTTTCCTTTTGATATTTTAAAAATATAAATAAATAAAATTTAAAAAGTAAAAAAAATATCAAAAATTTAACTTTTCACCAACATCATATACACATTGGCCACAGTTATTTGTACCCCTAGAAATTATTATGAGTATAATCTCTTAAGATCTATATTTACATTTATATTTACATTTGTTAGCACACCTGGGTGACTAGGAACATGAAATTATCCAGCCATGACTTCCTGATTCACAAGAGTATAAATATGAGGAACACAACGGCCAATTTCCCTTAGTCATCCATCACATTGCAAAAAAACAAAGAATATAGTTCTGATGTGTAGCAACAGATTGTTGACCTTCATAAAACAGAAATTGAAAAAAAAAAAAAAAAGTAGCTGTAGTCTTCCTTCAGGAAATCAGCCTATTAAATTCTGGACTAGACTAAGCTGATTTCTGTTAATCTGGTTCAAAGGGCCATTTTAGTTTAGGTCTAGGCTTAATCTCTGTCCAGGAAACTGCCCCTTAAGAGTAACTTTTTTACCGAATTCGTTTTTAATAAAGTCAAAGTGTCTGTACATTTTGTTACAACGACCAAGCAAATAAAAAAATTATAATAATTAAATCAATAGACATTTACCATTATCATTACAAGGACGACGGTCAGTACAGTAGGTTAGTGTAGTATCCATCTAGTCTGACAAAAAATGATATTAAGTGAGTTCTGCCCTCTTGTGGTATTTTCTCACATTACATTTTATGAAACAAATGTAAATGTCACGTACTTGCTGGAGGGGCACTGGACATTTGTCAGGATGCTGAAATGATTCCTAATAGTGCGAAGACTTGCAAGCACCTATTGAACAAAAGATGTGAAAGGACTTTGAAACAGTCAACACATGTAAATCTTTCACATTTTGGTCTCAGTTTTTCAATCCAGATAGCAAGAGCCAAACATACCTGAGCAAAAGGAGTGACTATCAGGTCTTCACTGTGTCTTAGAACCAAAAAAGAAAAACAACAACAACAACAACACAAAAATCATACATAATGCAAAACCCTGTGTGCTGTATTGTCCATGCTAGAATAATTCAACATTTAGATAATCATTGCATTAGTTCTTTACTTCATGTACTTACTTCTTGTCAATATACTGAGCAATATCTCAAGACCAGACTATCTCTCAGGTTTAAATAGGTTATGTTATGCATTATTTCTGCATTGCTTCTGTAGTTTCTGTCCTGTTTGTACTGCAGCTGCTAAGAGTTGAATGATTTATTGCAGAAGTGCTCAGTCCTATTTGTGGAGATCTAGTTTACTGGTGAAATTGAAGACCTTGATTTACTGATTCAGGTGTGTACTGATTGAGCTAAACTCTGCTGGAAGTTATGTTAGACTGTGAAACTATTTTTTCAAGGAGTTTTTCTCAGAGGAGGCAAAGAATACCTCAAAAAATATATGATGAGAAAAAAAAAAATTATGTTCTATGAGATCAAATCATATGTAAAGCACACTGTAAGTTAACAGCAGAAAACAGCAGATAAAGTTTCAGAACCTTTCTTGTGCTCATAGTGTTCTCACAGATAAACTCCTAAAACCTGACAAAAAATACATATATATATCCAAACTTCCTATCCCATCACTGCGAATCTGCTTAAATTAAAAATAAATAAATTAATAAATAAAAATTGCAATGGGTTAAATGTCCTGCTAAGACAGGAAAGTATTAATAAATTATTTTTTTCACAAAAGATTTTCATTTCATCCTCATGTACTTATCAACAGATGCCTAAAGATTTGTTTAGTGGGCTTCCCTCATGAATAAATAAAACACAAAAAATGTAAAAATAAAATAAAATAAAATAAAAAGTAATAAACTAATAATAAATACAAATAAATATTAAAATAAAATAAATATAAAACAAATAAAAGCTAAAATAAGTAAACGGATATATAAGTAAATATCTAACTAAACAAAAAACGAATACAAATAAATGTGTGAAAAATCATTGACATTTATCTCGTTGGGATGTCTATTTATACATTTTTTAAAATAATTTTGCCGTAGTATTTCCCACCAATTTCTCAATTGAAAAAGTTACAATCACAAGCTCCTCCGATTCCATAGGGGTTGTGGGTAAAATTAAATGAAAAGCATGCATGGATACACATGTACAATCCACTTGAAAAAGTTCATCACCTTTGGCTGACTATTTTCAACAAACTGTGATTTGCAACAGGACTGAGCACTTTTGGTCTATTATAATGCCGGTTAAGGTGTAAAAATGTTCTTACTCACAGCTGTTCTCCAACAAGGGAGGAGTTGCGAGAGGTGGATTTGGGCGAGAGGTCGTAGTCGCTGTCCGAGCGGTACAGGAAAGACTCCCGCCGTTGACCGTGACTGGTCATGTTGGGATGAAGGACCAAACCGGAGCTCGGTGACGCCTGCTGGTCCAGTGGACTGCAGCCGATAGGGGGGCCATTCTCCACCTCCAAACTATACAGTTGGACACAGAAAGACAACATGGTGATCACATGAATAAAATACCACCCCATAAACTAATAGTTAGTCTGCAAATTGAAAACAACTGATGTTCTGCATTCAAAATCATACTCTTATATATTGTTTAAATCCGCTCATAAATGGCACGTCAAAACGAAACAAATGTGTCACTTTATAGAATCGTCTGACAGTTTCTTCCTGTCTAAGTGGGTGGATCGTAATGAGAATAAGCTACAAAGTGGACCAGACTGAATAACTTTGCAAAAAAAAAAAAAAGAGTAGCAGAGGACAGATCGTGAGAGACGAAGAGCGCAAAATAAAAGGAGAGAAAATGCATCCCATATCTTTTATCATTTATTGTCCAAAATCTCGTTCCTGAAGTAGAACCAAGCTGATCTAGACAGTGTAACATGACAAGCTCTAAAACACAAGCCGGACTGAGTTAGTGGATCTCCACTGAATGAAGAAATTAGTTACAGAAAAAACACAAAAACAAAAAGGCAAAAAAGAAAACCATTGAGAAGTATATATTGCAGTCAATGCAAGAGCTAATGGAAAACAACATTGAACAGAGATGAAAAGATTGATGGGGAAGAAAGGAATCGTGGAGAACAGGTCAAAATTGATGCTTTGAAGTGAAGGTCATTGAGCTGCCTGCATCAGTGAGAAAGCAAAGGGAACTGAACCATATGAGAAAGACAATTTCACTTCAATAAAAAATAAATACTGAAAACCATTTTCTGTTTCTTTTCATATCAGGGAAAAGGAGATTAGGGCAGTAATATATATGTACACACACACACACACGCACGCACGCACAATGTTGTGTTTCCATGTTTTATGGGGACATTCCATAGGCGTAATGGCACACACACACACACACACACAATACAAACACACAGAGGCATCTGCCTCCACACCCTACACTAAAAAATGCTGGCTGGGTTAAAAAGGGACAAACCCAGCTATTGGGTTGTTTTTGGGGTGTCAAAACAACCCAACTGCTGGGACAAAACAACCCAATAGCTGGGTTTGTCCCTTTTTAACCCAGCGCTGGGTTATATTTAACCCAGCATTTTTTAGAGTGAAGATGCGGGAAAGCTGCTTTCTCTGTTGGCCTTCCTTCACATTTGTTCCTTCTCCCCAACGTCCTTTCCTTTACCCATCCTTCCCTTCAATCAGTTCACCCAAAATGGTTATTCTGCAAAATAGTTCTAAGTTCTATGTCAATGCAAGTGAATTTACAGACATGTTTGGTGTCATTTGAATTGTCTCAATGTGACTGGTACATGGTCTCATTCCCTCAAGAAGTCAACTAAAAGGTAATAAAGATTAGATAATGAAAGAATTTAGAGATATTTTACTTACTTTAGAGGGTGGGCCCTTTCCCAGTGTCTTTTATGCAAATCACCCTCTGTCTCCAAAAAGGTGAACTACCTGGGTCTACCATATTGTTACCAACTTTGTTCAAAGATTCTGTGTTTCCTGAAACCATAGTTCAAACGAACATTGGCAAACAGCATTGCAAACTTACGTGGTTGAAACTACAGCTCTCGATCTGTGGTTAGAAGCATAGTTTCTTATTAGCAAGGTGTGGATTTAAATGGATTGTGCTCTTGGACACAGTAAGCAAGCTAACATGCAGTACAATCTATGTCTTCCATTCCATTTAAATATATATCCATTTCAATCTAATTTTAGCATTTCCTCAATAGGCACTGTTTTTGAAGACGGCACGTTTGCATAAATGCCTAGGGGAACCCCAGAGTATGATGAGGGAAACCGTGATGAATCAAATATCAATTGAAGTAAAATGACAAGGAAAAAAAAAATAATAATAATGAAGTAGTCATCAGCTGCACTTTTTGTTACAGCAGCATCTCAGAGAACTTGAATCAATGAATAAGAAGAAGTTACTATTACTCCACCATCTGCACATCATTAACGTCCATTCAATATTGTCTAATCAGCATGGTTCAAATGACAGAGATGCGCTTTAGGAAACTGTCATGAGTTAAGCAGCAAGGAAAAGCACGTGAAATGCACCCCAGGATAGTAACGGACTAAAGTCCAGCAACTGAGATTTTATTTCCATGTAATATAGTAAAGGGAATTTCCATGTAGGACAGAATGTTGTTCAACCAACCAAAATAGGTTGTAATTCACTAATATTACTCTAGCTAAGTGTACATGGGAAACCATGGCATGACCAAAGCTACTATTAGAGAAATGTTGGTATATCTATAGTAGTTGTCATGAACTCTGACTAAAGAAGTATTGCTTTGATTCAAGTGTATACAGATTGATAGGGACTAAATAAAGTACTTCTAGAGAAGAGCAAGCATGGCTGGTCATCTAAATAGCGTTACTCAATTACCACTGTCTAATGATCAATCCTGGTGAGTTTGTGACCATGAGATACACATACACGGCCAGCATTAGACTCTGAGTGACATTGGAATCGGAATGAGCTAGTACAATCAAAAGTAAAGAGAGCATTAGGATAATCAAATGTCTAGAAAATTATTATAAGTGTAATAAGTATAAATGACCAATGATCAACTGCCATTGCAACTCAAAATCTGAGTTGTAATAAAACAAAGTTGAAAGATTTTAACTGAAATGTAATTACTTTACTCACTTCAAACCTTCAGCCACCGTTGGATACCATGGTTGGGCCAGTTGAGTGGTCCTTACATTATTGCCATATCTGACAGTTTATATTGAGTGACTGAGTGTGGAAATAAATGCCTTTTCTGAGAAAATGAAACAAATAGGAAATAGGTTGCATCCAATTATTTATGATATTTGTTACTTGCTTGCTTAAATTTGTCATTAATATTTTATTGCTTAGATACTGTAAAAGTGTCTACTAATCCATTTTCTGTTTTGGGTTGAACAGAAAGAATGCAAAACAACTATAAAAGAAAGCACATAGCGAAGGCATCTCAGCTGACAGAATAATAGGGCACAGAGAGACAATGACCATTGGTGAACTATGCCTGGAAATGACATTGCGAGTTATGCCAGAGGGTTGCGATTCTTGCGAAGGGTGTCTGACGACACATTCAGAATGGTATAAAAGCTGTCAAAGCCCTTGGTAGAAGAGCCAAGCAACCCATCACTTCTTACGTATGTGTGTGTGTTTGTGTGTGTGGTAATAGGCTGGTATTGCAAGAGTCTAGTTACTGCTGAAAGTGCAGGATCATCATCAGTGGCATCTGGAGGGCAGAAACTCTACAGGGAATTTGAGAACCCAACAGTTTTTTAACAAAATAATTTTTTTATGCTTTCTGAAAATGTGAATAGTGCTTGCCCACGCAAAACTCACCACTGTGCTGCTAGGTTGGGTGTTGATGGTTGCTAAGGTGTTCTGTTTAGTTGCTAGGGTGATCTGGGTGATTGCTCACTGGTCCAAGTTAAAAGAGCTTAGTAGAGTTGTGGAAGTAAAAATCCTATTAATTTACTCCGCAGAGAATTTATTTCTGAACAATAATTAATTAAATCTTTAAAGACATACCTACCATATAACATAATGTTGTTAAGCAATGATAAATACTTCAGTAGAAATATATAAAAAAACATAATTCTGTTAAAGATTTCACTTCTCAATCCTTCCCAAAACTGTATTTATTTAAAAAAGAAATGAAATATAACATTATATTTGTAACATTATAGTCCTTACCATCACCTTTGAACAATTTAAATCACCCTTGCTGATTTAATGAATAATCTATCATCATCTATCTATTTACTGTACACACACACACACACACACACACACACACATATATATCATCATTGTAGATTTTTCACAATACTTCATGGGATGAGGCTGCATGAAATAGCCAACTATTTAAACCTAAAACATTTACCTATTTTATCTCACAATTCTTTTGTTTGAACTTTTTTTTTCTCCAAAATTCAAGTTTATATCTCCTAGTTCAGACTTTATAACTCAACTGAACTCAACAATTGCAAGTTTGTCAATTCCGAGGGGGAAAAAAGACAGAAGTGTGGGATTATAAATGAGATTATAAACTCATGATTCTGAGCTGAGGGGAAAAGAGAGAATGACGGGTTGATTTTTCTTATCAGAATTGTGAAATATAATCTCGGAATTGCGAGTAAAACGTCAGAATTTTGAAATATAAACTCATAATTACCTTTTTTATTCTTTTATTCCATAGCTGGTAGACTGGTACTTTAAAACTGTCATTTTCTGCCACCAGATAGGCTCTGCCCACAAAAAAACGTCATCATTGTTTGCAATCACCAAATTGGGTCTATTAGCATATTTCTGCCCTCAGGCAGTTGGACACTCTCCGCCATTTTCTCCGTGCTCGAGCAGCTGTAGCGAAATGTCTCGTAAGTAATGCAGGTGTTTTGTAGTTGGATGTAAAAGTGAACATAAGAGTCTTAATTTTTCACGACATCAGAGTCACTGAGGACTAGTTTTGTTTTTGATGGTAAAGCACCACCAAATATACAAAAACAGGAAGAGAGGAGTAGCTCATTATCATTTAAAGAGACATGCACCGAAATGGATCACTGTGAACGGAAATGTTTTTGACAAGGTAAAAAGGGTGTTGTTTTACACGAACTTTGAGGAATTTTAATCAAAGAATCATACCTATTTGTGGAAAATGGGCATCCGATGTCCCCTTTAAGCAATATGAACAATAGTAACAGTGATGCTTTTCCCTTAGACGTAATAATTAAAATCATTGATCCTGGTGGCAAATTTATTCATGAAGGGGTTTTGATTTCAATGAAAACTCACAGTAAGACTCAATTAAAGCAAGGATCCAGCCAGACAAGTTTGCAAACACTGAGTCTTACCAGGTATGAGACACAGCCACTGTGAAGCGTCTGCGTTGGCGGACTGTTTTATTCACCACCAGCTTTCTAAACATGCCTGGGCAGTTTTGGAGTGTGTTTCTTGCACCAGCTGCGAGCTCTTTCACATCAGATTGACAGACCTTGTCCAAACTTATCTCCATCATTTGACTGAAAGGGCTAATGTCAGCATCTTGTTTTAAATCCATGAGGAAGAGTCATATGCAGAGTTTTGTTAAAGCCTTCAATCCAGGGGTTTGGCTGTAGAAGTGTGTGCTGAGGTTCTGTGAAGGCCGGACTCTCTTTCACATTCATTATTTGTCACTATCTGCTTCAGTCCTACCCTTTCCCCTCTATTCTCCCCTCTTGTCTACTCGGCCTCTGCCCAGCACACCCTCCCCTCCCAAGAGTCGCCTCTCCGGAATGCTCTTGGAGTCTCTACTTGGCCCTGTTTAGACGGATCATGAACCTAATACGGATAGACAGGTGCGGATGGAGAGGCGACATTAAGCGAGACATTTCTTAATGTTAATACTTGGTATAAACAGCAATGTGTCTTTACTGACAACTTTTGATCGATTAACCCAAATCAGGTGTAAATGCGGCCTATGTAAACTGGATTTAATGTGGTTTCAGTCAGATGAGATCCCATAACCGCTGTACAGTGTTACATACTGGGTCACATTATTTAATATTATTTTACAGGATTATTTAAGGGTCAACTGATGACGTATGATATGTATAATAATCAGGGTTTCTACAGGTTTCATAAAGGTAAATTTAAGACTTTTAAAGACCTTTTTAAGACCAAGTAAAATAAATTTAAGGACTAAATTGAAAGGAACACAGGCATTTTTTACCAATTTTTTTTTAACGTTTTTACAATTTTTTTTACTTCATCAGAATAGTAAGAAACTTGGTAAAGGTTTTGGCACTTGCTATGTGAACACACACACACACACACACACACAAAATCATGGACATGATTTGAAAATGTTAGATGGTCCTGAAAAAGTCACACTTCATAGTCAAAAATGATCGTACTGAAAAACGAATGGGAAGTAAACTTCATCTCGTGGAAAAGTTTGGTACTGCACCCAAGCAAAATCTTACTAAAAGCTCAATTTATCAAAATATCAACCTCAAATTTGGAACACAACTTTTTCTTGCCATTTCAGACTGAAACATGTTTTGGAAAATGAAATTTTAAAATAGTATTTTTGTGCATTTTCCATAATAATAAACTTAAACTTCTCTAACTTTTTTGTTTTTTGTTTGTTTGTTACATTTTTCTTCTTCCCTTCCCAATCTATCCTGTGGTGTGCCTCAAGGCTCTGTCTTAGCTCCTGTCCTTTTTTCTCTCTATCTTCTCCCTCTGGGTTCCATCTTCGTGAAACATAATGTCTCATTTCACTGTTATGCTGATGATATGCAAATCTATATGCCTGTGTCTAGAAAAAATAAGAGTGCTCTAGGCAATCTAACAGCATGTCTTGAGGATGTGAACGCTTGGCTTGCCAAGAACTTTCTCTTTTTGAACTCAGACAAAACAGAAGTCCTTGTTTTTGACCCCTCAGAATCCAGGCCAAGAAATCACCTTGACCTTGAATCTTTAAATCAATTCATTTCTCCCCAAGTACGAAATCTAGGTGTGATGGTAGATAGTTACCTCAAATTCGACAAGCAGATTAGCATGGTCATTGGGTCCAGCTTTTTCTATCTTCGTTCTCTATCAGAAATCAAATCATTTCTTCCTAAGCGTTCCTTGGAGATTGCTATCCATGCTTTCATTGCCTCTCGCCTGGATTAATGCAATTCCCTCTATTTTGGTATATCTAAGTCCCAAACGGCACGCTTACACGTCATTCAAAATGCTGCGGCAAGATTCCTGAAGGGAAGGAGGAAATTTGATCACGCTACCCCCCTTCTGAGATCTCTTCACTGGCTTCCGATTAATTTTAGAATTGAGTTTAAAATTGTATTACTGGTGTATAAATCATTAAATGACTTAGCACCTTCTTACTTGTCCGATCTACTTCACCTGTACTCTCCCACCAGAGGCCTTAGATCCGAAGGTAAACTCCTCCTTCAGATACCCAGAACCTGGCTAAAATCGAGGGGAAACCAAGCCTTTTGAAGTGGCCGGCCCCACATTGTGGAATAAGCTCCCACTCTATATTAAATCGGCTTCCACTTTGTCTGAGTTCAAGTCATGTCTCAAAACGTATTTATTCTCTGTTGCTTTTAGTTTATAAGATTGTTTGGTTTTAACTGTTTTGCTGCTATTAGTGTACTCAGCTTTTTTAATTTGATCTTTTCTTGTACAACGCTTTGGTCGGCCTGCAGCTAGGGTTGTGACGGTGAGGAAATTTCCCACCGGTTAATCGACGTGTGACAACACCGGTAATACCGGTATCACCGCGGGGGTGGGGGTGTTAG
>NW_015647626.1:3121-10261 GCF_001515625.1 Sinocyclocheilus rhinocerous | reverse complement strand
TAAAATCTGACTCCTGCTCCGTGGTGCACTGTCGTTCGCGCACGGTTCGGCATGCTGCATTGAGAGTTTAGTTTTTAAAAGTGTCTGTCCTCTAACTGAACTAGGCTAAATAATTTTTGTTACTATAAAAAAATCTAAACGACGGTATAACCGAAAACACCGTCTACCTGCAGCCATTTTTAAATGTGCTCTATAAATAAACTGAACTTGAACTTGAACTTCGAATGCTTAAATTTGCATCTTAAGTAAATTTATCTTGATTTAAGGATGTTTAGATATTTGTATTGGAAAACAAAATACTGAGGAATATATTCATTAAATAGGTATATAAAACTGAAAATCAGCAAACACTGTGGAACCTAATAAATAAGAAACATAGAACGTTTATTAGCATTTTATCTTGATTTAAGGATGTTTAGATATTTGTATTGGAAAACAAAATACTGAGGAATATATTCATTTTTTGCAGTCCATAATTTGTGAAAGGGAGAATTAATATTTTTAAGACCCGCAAAAACCCCTAAATAATGTATAACCTACAAAAAAAAAGAGCTGTCTTTCAAAACACATTTTATTTTCATGAAAATTTAATCGACTGACTGTAAATTGATTATGAATAGACATTCCTTTGCTCAAAACAAACATACATTTTCAGTGTTACTATGAACCTTTTAGTCAGTTAGTGTGATGTCAATCAAAATTCAAAACAAAATTCTATATATAAAAAAATCTATTTAGCATTTATAGGATCCAGAAAATAATAATAATAATTAAAAAAACTAAACTGTATCTATCACTCAGTAAGTGATATTTTTTTATTTCATTAGTAAAACAAACAAAAGCAGTACATAGCAGTTAAAAGCCTAACCTTGAATCATCTTTGAACATTTATGTGCTGACACAATATTCTGGTGTTGTATTTTAGCAGTCATAACTGAGCTCACCTATCAGGCGGTACTGGTGTGATATCTATACGTGGTGGAGTAATGAAACCCAGTGACGTGGGTCTGGAAACGTGATCTTCTTGAGGGCTGCGGGCCCTCTCTGCCTGTCTCCATGACAACGGCGGCAACACAAGGGTTCCTGAGTGGCGTCTGGAGCCTCGCCAGAGATTCACACCCAACGTAGCTCCTGAAGACGGACATCCTGAGAGGTCCTTGCTGTCCTAACATCATAAAAATAGAGCAGAAATGTTGTAGCTGTACATTATACATCAGCACCTACATACAGTATGATCATGCACAATTAATGAACTCCTCAGGAAATTAATACATGTATAAATAAATGAAATAATATATGCAAGAATCATGTAGTGTGTTGAGGCATACACTGGAGGGCACTCTATAATTGAGTCAATATCTAATCAAAATTGACCCTTTTCTTAAATCAAGGTTCCAGGTCTTAATTTTGAATGATTTATTAGGGTATGTTATACCAAAGAACAAAATATTCCATAAAAATGTAATAACGTGCTTGGCTTCTGAATGATCGACTACTCTTCCCCTAAAACCATCTATTATATACAATCCAATCAATTCCTGATGGATAAAAGTACCATCTTGCATTATTTCCTGTTGTTGAATATCCTGTTTCACACAAAATAAAACAGATAAAAGAAAGAAGTCTCTTCTGTTCACCAAGGCTGCATTTATTTGATCGAAAAATACAATTCCATAAAAATGTAATAACGTGCTTGGCTTCTGAATGATCGACTACTCTTCCCCTAAAACCATCTATTATATACAATCCAATCAATTCCTGATGGATAAAAGTACCATCTTGCATTATTTCCTGTTGTTGAATATCCTGTTTAACACAAAATAAAACAGATAAAAGAACGAAAGTCTCTTCTGTTCACCAAGGCTGCATTTATTTGATCGAAAAATACAGTTAAAACATTGTGAATCATTATTGCAATTTCAAATAACTGTTTTTTATGTTAACATTTTTTAAAATGTAATTTATTCCTGTGATTTCAAAGCTGAATTTTCTGCATCATTACTCCAGTCTTCAGTGTCACATGATCCTTCAGAAATCATTCTAATATGCTGATTTGCTGCTCAATTATTATCAATTATTGGTGTTCAATTATTAATAATAATTCTTATTATTATCATGATGAAAACAGTTTTTGCTACTTAATATTTTTGTGGAAAGTGATTCTTTGATTAATAGAAAGTTGAAAAGAACAGTGTTTATTCGAAATTGAAAATTTTTGTAACCTTATAAATGCCTTTACTGTCACTTTTGATCAATTTAATGTATCCTTGTCAAATAAAAGTATTATTTAAAAAAAAAGAAAAACGTACATACCCCAAACGTTTGAATGGCAGCGTATCAGTTTCCACAAAAATATTAATCAGCAGCAAATCAGCATATTAGAATGATTTCTGAAGGATCATGTGACACTGAAGACTGGAGTAATGATGCTGAAAATTCAGCTTTGATCACAGAAATAAATTACAATTTAAAATAAATTAAAATAGAAAATAGATTTTTACAATATTACTGCTTTTACTGCATTTTCAATCAAATAAATGCACCCTTGGGGAGCATAAAACTTATTTTAAAAACATTCAAAATCTGAATTATTCCAAACTTTTGACCAATAGTGTATATGTAAATTATATTTTTAAACTTTTTTTTTTTTATTTTCTATTAAAATTTGTTCTATGCAGAATCAGGAAATTGTTGAATCTTGCATCATTTGTTTCATCATTTTCATGAAAACGAAAATTTTCTTATAACACAAAAATATTTTTACAAACACAAGTTTTATGACACACTCAAGTGTGGGAACCTGTACTGGACTTTGTCAGTCAGCCTTTCCCATAAATTGTGTTCTTATCTTGGTTTGTTCAGGTTGATGTCAGTGAAGTAGCTTTGGGTGATCTACGGCTCATTTACGCTACATGACTTATATCAAGCCCTGTTCAGTTTCTACTGCTCCAGCATGTTGACTTTATCTCCTGACAGTTCTTTATAGATACAGCGTGTTTAACGGCTGACTCCCTCAGCGTGATTGCATATCACTGTCAGTGTAGCCGCTGTACAACATCCTTTGTAACAGCCTGTAGCTGAAGACTGAATATATCACCACCAAATATGTTTATAGCTCAATAAGAATTGCCCAGAAGAGAGGAGTGTTACCAGGAATTCCTCGAGCATGGCCTGTACATTGGGATAGCTAACGGATGAGAATCCAGATATTGAGAGAGAGAAAACAGCTACTGCTTCTGTTTGACTGGTTGAGTATGAACATGAGTTTAGGACTATAGTTATAATTCTGGGAAATGTATTGACACTTTGATGAAGAGCTGTATCAGAAAGCAACAGCAGTAATTGGATGAATCTCATGAAACCTGTCTAGAACAAGTCTGGGTCATATTTCATCCTGAAGCCAGAGGAAGCAAATAAATAAATTTGATTTTGCATGAAGAAAACTCTATTACAGGACCATTAAGGGTAATTCTCATTAAAAATCCTCATGTAATGTGTCTGGATTTTTTATTTTCATATGTTTTCTTATGTTTTAGTTTTTAGTATTTTTTTATTTAACAGTCAGTAGCTAAAAATGTATTATTTAATTATGTATATTATGTATATTTGTGCATAATGGTAATATTTAGTGTACTAGAATTTTATTATACAAATTATTATACATAATTAGAAATTTGGTAAAAACAATAATATTGTAAAATATTTTTACATTTTAAAATAACTGTTTTCTATCTGAATATATAGTAAAATGTAATTTACTCCTGTTTTGAAAAGCTGAATTTTCAGCATCATTACTCCAGTCTTCAGTGTCACATGATCCTTCAGAAATCATTCTAATATGCTGATTTGCTGCTCAGTTATTATCAGTTATTATTGGTGCTCAAATATTAATATTAGTGCTTATTATTATCATGATGAAAACAGTTTTTGCTGCTTAATATTTTTGCAGAAATTGATTCTTTGATGAAAATTATTTCAGGACAAATTATTTTCCAAGTTTTTAAATAATTTTCCAAGACTGCAAAGCTGCATTGGAAGTATCAATCATTCATTCATTCGTTCGTAAATAAATAAATAAAGTATATTACAGTAATGCCAATTATCATTAAGAATAAAGTAATGATCTACATGAATTGTCATGTATATAATGTCACAATGGAAAAAAATATTAATGGTCCTAAAACACATACATAGCATAGCATAGCATAGCATAGCATAACATAACATAACATAACATAACATAACATAACATAACATAACATAACATAACATAACATAACATAAAATAATCTTTTGGGGTCTATCTTGAACAATCTGTTATACTGTGAAACTGAAAGCATTAAAACAAAATGTTTTTTACTGAGCAACTATGAAGGTCATGAAAAAATGGCTTCATATAGCCCAGTTAATTAATGGAGGGGAAATTAATTGAAAGGAAAGGGGAATCCCATGAGAAGTGTATGAAGTATCATCTAATAATCATGTCACGCTTTACAGATGTTACAGCCATTGCAATACAAGCGACACCTCCTCAGCTCAGACAGCATTAAAGCCCCGAAGGCTGCTATGCTCTGGACTGAATGAGAAAAATATGAGGCAGAGAGAGAAAATTAGATCTTTTCAATGGCTGAATTGAGGGAAACATGGTGAAGAAGGATAAGGCTGCCCAGAGGAATTGATCCAGTAAATAAATAAGTAAACAAATACATAAAAGAGAAATAAAGATATACATGGACGTATGTCCAGAGACCGGCCGATCGCTGGGAGGATAGGTTACCATGGCAACCACTCTGACTCCTTTAATGATGAGTATGACTGAGGGTTAAGCTACAAGGCTTGTCAGTAAACACGCACGGCCAGAGCTCAGGGATAGGAGTTTGCTTGGAGTTTACCAACTCTAACTCTTTGGACCTCACAAAATCCACTTCAAGTATTTAAAGGGATAGTTCACCCAAAAATCTAAATTCTGTCATTAATTATTACTCATCCTCATGTCGTTCCAAACCCGTAAGACCTTCATTCAGTGGTTCAACCATCATTTTATGAAGCTACGAGAATACTTTTTGTGTGCAAACAAAACAAAAATAACGTCTTTATTCAACAATTCAACGCATTCCTCTGCTTGAAAACAAGCCGCAGCGCATGCGTGTTCTATGTTAACAGGATCACACAAATGCGTCGTGGTTCTCTCGTGAATGGCGGCGGAGACTGATGCGGAAGAGCAGAATTGTTAAATAAAGTCATTATTTTAGTTTTCTTTGTGCACAAAAAGTATTCTTGTAGCTTCATTACAAGAATAAATTATGGTTGAACCATTGATGTCACATGGACTATTTTAATGATGCCCTTACTACATTTCTGGGCCTTGAACGTGGTAGTTCCGTTGCTGTCTATGAAGGGTCAGAAAGTTCTTGGATTTCATCAAAAATATCTTAATTTGTGTTTCAAAGATGAACGAAGGTCTTACAGGTTTGGAATGACATGAGGGTGAGTAATTAATAATAAAATGTTCATTTTTGGTTGAACTAACTCTTTAAAGTAGAAAAAATGTGCCTGCCCAGTGCCTATTAAGAGTGGAATAGTGGTGTTACTTTAAAGGAACACTCCACTATTTTTGAAAAGAGGCTAAGACGCTAACGGTCTAATCAGATTCAATGATCTATGCTAAGCTACAGCTAAAAGTGCTACCACCAGACCCGGAGATCGGCTGAATGGATTCGAAAATGGTAAAACTCAACTGTTTAACTCTAGGGGAGTTGGAAAATGAGCCTATTTTCAAAAATAGTGGAGTGTTCCTTTAAGCCCTGCAGTTTGGGGAAAAAGCTAATGTACAAATCAATAAAGCCCTAAGAGATCACGAGCATCAGACAAACAGATTCTCTCCTGTAGCTTAGAGAAACAGATGGACAGCATGTCCTCTATGTTCCCCTGCCTTCCTGCGGTCATATGCCTCTGAGTCAATGAGAGTCACATTCACAGCACTAAAACCAGGCTACAAATGTTTCAATATCTGTCATGTGAGAAACTGTCAAACAATTGTTTTTTATTTGAAACAAACATTTCATAGCTCTAGATATTATTATAAGTTATGCATTTAAATCGAAAAAGGATCTAGTAACCAGAATATCACATGGGCTTTTCACACTTGAAAATGTTTCACACTGTATATTGGACTATACTGTCCTATTTTTGCATATTTAAAATGTCAATAACGTTGATTGGACAAATACAGCTCGCGGCGGACATGCGACCTGTTTGTCCATGTACAAAATTTCCACTCTGGCTGTTAACAAATAATATGGTCTCATATCAGTTTGCCATCACCGCCATTTTCAGTTTTCTCTCAGATGCTAAAGCCAAATTGCAAAAGTTGAAATTGCATGAATATTTAAAGAATTGTTTAGTGTACACTGTAAAAAAAAAAAAAAGCAAGCTGTGGTTGCTAGAAAATCACTGCAAAATATGGTGACAGTGTATCAGGTATTACAGGATGGCATACTGGTACCTGTATATTTTGCAATTTATCAGTTATATTTCATTAAGTGCTATAATGAAAATGTATAATATATAAATGATGAACTTTGAACTGTTATTGAACTGAATTGAATCAACACTGAATTGATTTAAGCTGAATATTGACACTATTAACTTCTCTTCTATAGAGTTGCTTTAGTTGCATTGAGTTTGTTTCATAACTGATGAACTCTGCAACACTGACACTAGGGCTGCACTATTAATCGAATTTCTAATCGCAATTACAATTATGGATGCCACTTCAATCAGGACCACTTTCGTCAAGTATATTTATTACAATTATATTGCATACAGTTAGTGTTGGCTGTATGGTTATGTTCTGGGCAACACTCCACACGCCTGTCCATGCAGCCATGCTTGGACAGAGCGGGGAGAGCAGCAAGACAACCCCCCCCCCGGGGTACAGAACAGAACCATTATATGCATACATAATTACAATTCACAATTACATGAGTTGTAAACAATACGTGATAGAGAATGCTTCCAATGAAGTGACTGTAAGGAAGAAACAAAGTCAGATCGAATTAGACGTCAGGAACAGCTGACTGTCGGCTGATGCGAGCTTGACTGACGTGGCCTGCCTGAACTAACGCTATGCTGAATTTC
>NW_015647626.1:0-2296 GCF_001515625.1 Sinocyclocheilus rhinocerous | reverse complement strand
TATCGAGGCCAGGTATGTGGGCAGCGCGGAGCGTAAAATTGCCGGTAATGCATATCCACATAAGACGCCTCAAAAATGTATTAATGAATGGAACTGAGGAGCGCCCTTTATTAATAATGTGGACCGTTGCTGCATTATCGCAGTAAACGAGAATTTGTTTTCTGGACCACTGATTACCCCAAAGAATGCAGGCTACGATGACAGGATATAATTCTAACAGCGCTGTTGACAGTGTATTTGTAGGAAGAGTTGACAATTCCTTTGGCCAAGCGCTAGCAAACCAGTGATTATTGAAAACCCCTCCAAATCCGATAGAAGGAGCGGCGTCAGTAAAGAATTTGAGGTCGACAGAAGTCTCTACTAAATCATTATAAAAAGAAAAAAGAAATTCCGTTCCACCCTTCACATAGAAGAGACCAAAAATGCAGCTCGGATTTGCAGCCTGAATCTAATTTAATAGAATCGTGCAATTTCTCGACTGTTTTTGATATATCAATTAGTCTAGAAATGAAAGAGCGACCTTGCGGAATGATCTGCATCGCAAAATTTAAATGCCCTAATAGAGAGAGAAGTTCTTTCTTAGTGGTGGAATCACGTTTTAAAACATCTATCATAGCCTCCCTGATACGATCAAGTTTTCAAGAGGTAAGGAAGCTTGCATGAGATTGCTTGTCTAGAGTATACAGAGGAATCCGATTGTAATTAATGGCCCCGCAGTTTTTTCTTCTGAGAGAGGTATGCCTAGTTTATTAAAAGTTTCTTTCAGAATATTAATACATCGGTCGGGTTTAGAGTTTGGATAGTCCACGACCAGAAAGTCGTCTAACAAATGAAGCACGAAAGGCAGCTTGCAGTAGTTTAAAAGAATCCAACAGAGTGCTTCCGATAAGGTGTCGAAAATACGAGGGCTGCTGCGACAGCCGAACGTAAGTCTAACAGAGAAAAATATTTTTTTACGCCATTGGACTCCAAAGAGGTGCCACTGAGACGGGTGAAGCAGCATGATTTTAAAAGCATCGACGATGTCGGCTTTGCCCAGCCAATCGCCCTTACCAGCTATTTTAATAAACTGAATGGCATTATCCACTGAAGCATAAAACAAAGAAAAATTAGGAAGAGGAATCAAACTGTTAATGCTAGGTACAAGAACATTGTCATGGGGGGCTGACAGATCTATTATTAAACGTTTCTTACCAGAATATTTCCTTGTAGCTACGCCTAAAGGGTTAATACGAAATATTGGAAAAGGGGGACTATCGAAGGGACCAATCAAATATCCTTTTTCTACCTCTTTTGCCAATAGACTGTCTACTACTTCAGGCTCTTTAAGAGCTGACTGAAGATTATTGCAAATGAAAGATGTTTTTGGGAGGAGTGTTAATCCAGCCAAGAATCCTTGAATAAGTCCAGTTATCAAATAATGCACAAAACAGCGATTGGGGTGCTTTTTTAAACTGTCTACAAGTTCAGGAACATTGACAGGTGTAGAAGGCTTTATTTTCTCTTTTTTGAAACGTGCATTCTCCGAGGACACACGGACTTGGGATGTCCGTCTCCGCAATAACTGCAAGCATGGATAAATTTACAATTAGGAAACCTGCACACATTTAAATTATAACACATAGGTGTATGAATCGCTGGGGTAACCTTTTCTGCAACTTCATCTTTAGGTAGGCGGCCTGCCGGAGGTTTAGCAGTTCTCGGGCACAGAGAAGGAGTATGCGCTAAAGAACCACACAAGGAGCAAGACAGAGCACGGTGACAGGTAAAATGTCTACTTATTAAAGCCAAGTCTACCACGGACCAGTCCAGTCTTTGGTTGAACCGTTGGATGTACATAGCTGCCTTAGCTGAGAAAGATTTATGGTACTCGTAGAACAGAGTCCCACTGTAAGTCATAGCGAGATCTGAAATAATGGCTAAATAGGAGTCTAATTCAGCCCTACGCAACGGATACACTTCGCAGATTATGTCTCTAACGACTCCAAAAGCCACATTGAACTCAGGCATAGTTAAACAATTTGACAGCCGTTGATCATTATCTTTCAACAGTACAGAAAAGTCTCCGCAGTTTACTACGCGTTTATCTTGGCCCTCTGAGCACAGCAGGATTTTAACCAAATTAACATCATTACCTGCGAGGATCTGTGCGCGCAGCTGGGAAGAGATAGCCTCTCTCTCTCTCTCTCTCTCCCTACCGTTAAGTAACTTGTGCATTGTTTTACTTACTTGTTTTTGACATATCCGAAGGAAACTACAAACTTTCCAGTGATGTCTGTGAGAAAGATATATTCAC
>NW_015647625.1:1075-1219 GCF_001515625.1 Sinocyclocheilus rhinocerous | reverse complement strand
GTGATGTTGTCTACACTGGATGCGGCGCGATGCGACGCGACACGACACGATCCCCATCAGTAAACTGATGCCTCGCTCTATTTATGACTAACTGTACTGACACTACGTTCAGATGATAACTGTAGTGAGTGTCAACAAGTGTAG
>NW_015647625.1:0-928 GCF_001515625.1 Sinocyclocheilus rhinocerous | reverse complement strand
ATCCTAAAACAGCGGCATTACAAGATGGAAATATAGACTAGAAAAAATATTTACACTTGCTCTGTCCAACGTCCACGACACTAACTCACTGCAGAGTTGCCAGTTTTAATCTCTTAACTCCGAATGTGCACTTGGATGGTTAGATACATGATAGGCTAGTATAAAAAAAGAAAGAAAATAACTTAAGGTCTTTCCAGCATTAAACCATGGTTACAAAAAAAAAAAAAAAACATGGTTCATTTTCGTAAGGGCTTCTTTTGCCACAAACCTGTCTCACAATTCCTACCTCTTTATTTATTTATTTCATATGTCTAACGCATGTTACTGCTCACTTCCTGCTTTATATCATCTGCAGTTTCTTAAAATGTCCAGATGGCAGTTACAAAACAAAATGAACTTAAATACTCTTTAAACAGGCACAGCCGTGAACGAACAGTTTCACGGTATTTCTTATATTTACACAACCATCAAACACTTTATACAGTTTGTTTAAGCGACATTTTACAGGCTTATTTGTGTGTTGTTTTCATCCGGTTCAGCGCTACTTGTGCGTCTTTTCTGGCGTCTTCTTTCAGTGCAGCAGCAGCGAGCATGTGAGGAAAATTATGATGAATTAATTCAGACCTGAGCGATTTTGAGTGCTTTTGTGTGTTTGTTTGTTTGTGTGATTGTTTCGATGTTTGGAGTGAGGACTGTTACTGAATGAATAGTTTGAGATCTGTGAGGAGAATTGATGGGAATCGATCTCAAGTGTTGCTGCTGTGATTTGATTTCTACTCTTCTGACATCTTTGCCAGATTAAATTTACATTATTAAAATATACTGTAACATATTGTATTACTATGCATTACTATACTATGCATTGCTCTATTGTGCTGCTGTGGTTATTTATCTGTAGTGGTTGATGCCTTTAGTGTTAGTTTTTGTG
>NW_015647624.1:0-481 GCF_001515625.1 Sinocyclocheilus rhinocerous | reverse complement strand
GAGCGGCGTCTCCTCCATGCAAAGCCATATCCGCTCATCTGCTTCCATGGATGAAATAGCTCTCGCTCCGGCAAAAAACGCTTTTATTTTCCGAACAATTTTATTGTTATACATTGCATAACAACTTCTTAGAACAAACGGGTTGTTTTTCGCGTTCTCTTTGATAGTTTTTGACCGCTAACCAGCTCTTCCCCGTTGTCTCTCATGGAGCGCTCGATTACGCGCAGACGCACCAGTCTCTGTTGTCCTTTGCGCACACACTTTAGCGAATGATATGTTAAACCTGCCCACTCAAAACACATATTATTCTGTTCAGAAGGTCATTGGCTATCAGAAACGACAGTCATTTGCAAACTCTGATGCAATTGGATCGCTCTACAGTCGATCAAAGAGAGGCTGTACCATTCTTCAATCCTAGATGCTAGTTGGCTATAGTTGCCTGTAAACACCTCATAGATGCAGCTATTGGCTCAAATAAGGT
>NW_015647623.1:0-579 GCF_001515625.1 Sinocyclocheilus rhinocerous | reverse complement strand
CCAGCTCCCTTGACCGGAAGCGTTGCCGATGTTGTTCGGGGGTACAGCCGACTCGTTGAAGGATGGCCCGCTTAAGATCATCATAGGCCAGGAGGTTCGCGACAGGCAGCTGTTGGGCTGCCACCTGTGCTTCCCCAATCAGCAGCGGGATCAAGCGCACCGGCCATTGGGTGCGCGCCCAGCCGCACGCCTCCGCTGTTCTCTCGAAGAGGTCCACGAAAGCCTCTGGGTTCTCTTGAAGAGGTCCACGAAAGCATCCGGGTCATCCTGCGGACCCATCTTCATCAGCGGGACGTGGGCGATGGAGGGGGCCGCTACTGGGGCGACCTCCCGGTCAAGCAAGCTCCGGAGGACCCGCCGGTCCTCATCCTGCGCCTGGACCAACAGGCGGAACCGATCCTCCTGCTCCAGTTTGAGGTCCATCAGCGCCTGATGTTGGGTTTGGTGAAGCCCGGCGAGCGACTTCACGAGCTCCGCAAGCGACGTTGGCTGAGCTGGCTGCATGGCGGCGTGCCGGCTTCCTCATCCGGGTCACGGCACCAGTGTAATACAGTTCGTAGTTCGGAAGAAGGACGAGGA
>NW_015647622.1:1215-1319 GCF_001515625.1 Sinocyclocheilus rhinocerous | reverse complement strand
AACAAAGTTTTCTAGTCTATTCAAAAGAATGTTGTGGTCGATAGTATTGAACACAGCACTAAGATCCAGTAGCACTAATAGAGAGATACAACCATGATCAGATG
>NW_015647622.1:0-872 GCF_001515625.1 Sinocyclocheilus rhinocerous | reverse complement strand
GCTAAAATCGAATGGGTTTAGTTACAGCGCATTTATTAAGTATTTCTCTAAAATTTCCAAACTCATATAGGTTTGATATTAAGGTTTTATCATGATAGACACCGATTTAACTGCGGTGACACACAACATGCCTTTATGTTGTGTGTCTATACCACTTCTCATAAAGAACAAAGACATGGTATTCTTTTTAATGAAATACCAGTGGTTATATAGGCTAATTATGCATTCTTTATAGCAACTTGTTTACCGTATTCTTCATTATTTCAAGCAGACATCTTTATTTCTATAAATAAATTTAGATTCATCTTTAAGTCTACTAAAGTTTTTCAGTCAAGAGCAGTGCGTGATTTTCTGTCTTTCTTTCGTTGCTTGCTTAACATCAGTGACTCGGACAATAGCAACTAAATTAGGCTGCTGTCCCTTTAAAACCAGATGCACGGATGCAATGGATGCAATGTACTGGTACACGTTCTCCCTGTTGTTTACATTTACTTCAGATGTAATTAACTGTGTTTACGTGAATACTCGTCAAAACGGACAATTCGACATCATTTTGTGTGTAATTCTCCGTTCATGCGACGCGAAAGAGTACTCGCGCGGTGTGAGAGGCGCTTTCTGTGTGTGTATGCTTCAGTGTCTGCGCTCAGAAAACCGGACCGAAATGAGTTCTCTCTTGCGTCGTCAGATTTATCCATATGTCTGCTCTTCTCTTACTCCCACATATTGACATTTTTGAACGTTTTATGCGACGTGCAGCAAGTGTATGTTAGCTCATGTCCTGCTGGTTCATATGTACGCATCTAACCACCTAACCATGCAGCATGTTTGTTCTGAATGAATCTCTTCCCAAATGGCCCCTCCCTAACATTTTC
>NW_015647621.1:794-902 GCF_001515625.1 Sinocyclocheilus rhinocerous | reverse complement strand
GCGTTTGCACGCGCTCTCCTTTTATACCCGCGCTGCGGGGTGGGGCGGGGTAGACGAAACACGCACGCCAACTGTCATTGGCTTGTTTAGTTAACACTCGAAGGTGAT
>NW_015647621.1:0-276 GCF_001515625.1 Sinocyclocheilus rhinocerous | reverse complement strand
ACCGCCACAAATAGATTTTCCAAAAGGCTTTGACTTCGTTGAATAAACATGAGCACTGCACGTGTCAAAGTCGAAACCCGGTGTGGGTGTATTTCTGAAGGAAACGACTGTCTTCAGAAAATTATGGATGTCATTTTCATTTCATCTTGCCAGTAATGCCTGAGCAGCGTTTGTGAGCGGAGCGCTGCTTTGTGTACAGCGTTACTGGGGAAACCTGATCTCTCGCGCTCTACACAGCTGTCGTCGGTTTTTTGTCTGGCAGTGGCAGCAGATATG
>NW_015647620.1:0-532 GCF_001515625.1 Sinocyclocheilus rhinocerous | reverse complement strand
CACACACACACACACACTTAACTTTGAGGAAGAATGTGTAAATTACGCAAATTCACCGTCTTAAACCTCGGGGTTGGCAAGATTTGTCAAAGGCAAATTAAAATATTGTGCCTAAAAAATAATTTGTCAAAGGCAAATTAAAATATTGTGCCCACATAAAAAATAAACATATCAAATAAACATGGAACACACTTATTTCAGACTCTGATCTGCTTACCTGTAAATGAGCGTCAACTTGAGATGAAATCCATGCATATAAAACCTTCACTGAAACCGATGCTCCTCGATGCGTCAGCTAGCCTTTAATTCCCCCTCCCCCACCGATCACGTGTGCATTTACGGTAAGACACCATAATTTTAGAAAACAGTTCAGTACTGTAAATTTACGCTGTAAATTTACAGTGATTTTTTACAGTGTACCCTATTTATTGCATCAAAATTTGTTAATACTTTACTATATTTAAGGGTGGTTAATTTTATCAGTTGGTTATTGCAACAATACATAACTACAATAACTTTGTCTAGTGCTCTT
>NW_015647619.1:0-2434 GCF_001515625.1 Sinocyclocheilus rhinocerous | reverse complement strand
GATCCAGGTGATTAGCTTTGTGACTGAGCAGAACTGGGACTCTCTTGAGGTGTTTGATGGGGGTGACAACACTGACACCATGCTGGGGAGCTTCTCAGGTGGGCTGTGTAATACTTCTATAACTCGGTTCACTACATAAACACGCATTGTCACAATAATCTTGCTGCTGTTGCTTTGAATGCTTGGATGTTTCCTCTGTAAATGTCTGAGAGAAATGCAAAGTTTGTCTTGCACAGAAATGTAGTTTTACATCATTGTTTAGACCACAATATGATGTATAGAAGAGTTACTGCATTTTTGGAACAGTTTATATATCATAAGAACGATTCTTTATTGTTGTCAGTGTGCATTTGTGTTGCATTATGGGAAACAGAAGATACTTACGCAGTAGGGAAGACTGAAGTTTCACGTTTATTGGCACAAAGTGCAGGCACAAATGTTACAAGTGCCCTAGAGAGAGATAAATGAATGATACATCCTAAAATGAATAATGGAGAACGGAGTGAAGACAGATGAGCCAATCAGATCCACACACACACAGCCATATGACTAAAAGAGCTGTATAAACTCCAGACGAATGTGTGCGTAACGATTCTCATCTGCATTGGGCTTTTAGAAATGAATGCTTGAGGAAAAATAACTAAGTGTATTTTTATTGTATTTTACGTGACTTTTATGCAGTACTGCAGAACACAATATAAATGCAAAGACATCGTAAAACTTGATATTCAGACAGTTGTTTTGTTTTATAATGTTTTGAAGCAGAAATTTCTGTTTACTTGCCTAGTGAAAATAAATGCATGATGTTTGGTTGGCAAATTTGATTTTATCCCATCTCATATAAGATATGCATGATGTAAAATGTTGTATGCATAATATAAAAACCTCCACATTATTTCATAAATATCTTAAATGGCCTGCCACAATTCCATGCTTTTTCAACTGAACTAACAAGTGCCATATTCGATATGCTTATTATGTTTTATCGTATGCAATTTTCACAAAACAAAGGAAAGCATATAATAAAATTAGCTCCATAGCTATTTTAGTATAATTTGTCTACTAGTATGTATTAAGGTGTTGAATTAACTTTTATTTATATATATATATATATGCAAACCAAAGACTGAATAAGGTGCAAATGTGATTTTATAGTAAATAATAAATTAATAGTGTGTTATATTTTAAACACAATATTGTGTTTTTGTTCAATTTGGCCAGCGAAAATATATCCTATAAAGCCACTGCAGAACTGTTGTGCGTCTGTGAGCAACACAGCGGTGTTTAGTTTCTGAATGAATCCGCGTTTTGAACGAATCATGTGAACCAATGATTCAATGGTCCATTCATAAAGTGAGCCCTTTACTTCATTACTGAATTAATCTGCCGTTTGAACGAATCGACTCATAAAGACATTTACCGCCACCTGCTGGTAGTTTTAGTTTCTTCTTTAGAGTATCATTTAATTTATTAAAATAATAAATAAATAAAAACGTTAAAGGGATAGTTCACCAAAAATAAATAAATAAATGAGATGTTTCTCAAATCATCTTCTTTTATGTTTTATGTTAGGCCATTGTAGCCTAAACATTTAACACAATAATAGCTTTAAATTATGTTTTGAGGTTATTTTCCACAGCCAAATTTAGTTTGCGATTAATTAGATTAATCGCATCACCCTGTAATTAATTAGATTTAAAATTTTAATCGACTGACAGCCCTATTTTTTTTTTGTTTGCTTGCTTTTATTTTGTCTTTTTTTAGTATTGAATGTTTTGCTTTATTTAATTTTATTTGAAGGTTTATTAATTCATTTTTATTTCATTTTACAGGTACTGTAGCTTTAGTAATTGTAGTTAGTCACCTTAAACTTACTATATTTCAGTTAGTTGCCAAGGTTTTTCATCTTATAATCTTTTCAGCTTTTTTTAACACTGGTATTTTAATCATTTTAGTTTTAGTTAACAATAACAATGTAGAGTGTACAAAGTTTAATTGCCACTATCAAAAAAGAACAAAAAGTCAAGGACACAGTGATTCAACTACATAATCACAATATGCTAAAAGCTTCGTTATTCTACAGGCACAACCGTCCCAGCCCTCCTAAACAGCACCTCCAACCAGCTCTACCTGCACTTCTTCTCAGATATCAGCGTCTCTGCAGCCGGTTTCCGTCTGGAGTACAAGAGTAGGACATCTGTTGCGCGTCCTGTGCATCTGGACTACACACTCATCAATAAAAACTCAACTAGCTTTTTCACTCAGCTTAATTCCTCGTTGTTTGTCATGTTTTGTTGTTTTCTCTCACAGCTGTGTCCCTCACTAGCTGTCCTGAAACGGTTGTACCCATGAATGGCTTCAAAGTGGGTGAGAGATTACAGATGAACAGTGTGATGTCCTTCCAGTGTGACCCTGGATATACTCTGCAGGTGAG
>NW_015647618.1:330-524 GCF_001515625.1 Sinocyclocheilus rhinocerous | reverse complement strand
CTATAGAGTGGCTGATCTTTAAATAGCCTACTCTTTGTGGCAGTCTTAGCTTACGGCCATACCACCCTGTCTGCACCCAATCTTGTCTGATTTCAGAAGCTAAGCAGAGTCAGGCCTGGTTAGTACTTGGATGGGAGATTGCCTGGGAATACCAGGTGCTGTAAGCTTTAGCGTTTTCTTCACTAAGCAGGGTC
>NW_015647618.1:0-182 GCF_001515625.1 Sinocyclocheilus rhinocerous | reverse complement strand
GTTTTGTAGTAGGCAGTAGGTGAGAGAGGCTCACCTTGTATTTTTTGTTTTGTTTTATATGTGAGTAAAGTTTTTTTTTGCATCTTATTGGTTTTTATTTGATAGAGATTTTACACTTCCCAGCAGCAGTTTGCTGACTGGGGAGTAATTTTTCTTTATTTTCTTTAAAAATGGATGGATTA
>NW_015647617.1:0-602 GCF_001515625.1 Sinocyclocheilus rhinocerous | reverse complement strand
CGGCCCTGGTTTTTAGGCATCATTGGCGAGCCCAACTCAACTGAGACCAATGATGGGACTTTTAATGCTGATATGGAGTGCTGCAAAAAAGTTTTGTATTCTCTCTGTACTGATTAAGAGAATTTAGATAAAGCCAACACCTCCCATAATTATCCACACCTCTCCAACACTAATTATATTCAAATGCACCACACCTCTCCAACTCTTAATTATATCTGATCAAATGCACATTATCATTCTTTGCTTGGTTTGAACAGCAGCTACGATTTTTCTCTATTTGCTTCTCTGTGTCTGCCACGGATGGGCATCCTGAGGTAACTAGGAATTACACAAGCTTCAGTCTGGATGCAACCCTTACAAAGCTCTGAGATGACTGAACACCTGAGAAGAGATGATGTCAATCCCTCAGATGACAATAACCTTGAATCAACATACAAAACTACCAAATTTTGCTATAAGCTTGATTGCAACATATAACCATCACTGTTAACAGTTCACCGTTTGTTTGAATACATGTCATTAACTAACTGCATGATTTTTGTTGTACATTTCTGCCATGTACATCACCTTGACAGTCACCACTGATAAGCAACTCTTAATTT